>NC_063050.1:1814248-1969932 GCF_018812025.1 Megalobrama amblycephala
CATGAATAATGTGACCAAAATAAATCACGATAACAAAATATTTCGATATCTATAGAAATCTTGAAAAAAAATGCTATCAGTCAAATTGATCTTTAATTTATATAACTGGCGACCAGTTTGAAATAACTTCCTTCTGTCAGTACTGAAAATCTGTACTTAAATACAAGTACTGTTACATTGCTGAATACTCAATTACAAGTAAAATTACTGGTGTGAAAAAGTACTGAAGTAAAAGTAAAAAGTACTCTTCTCAAAAACTACTCAGAGTACTAGTTACTGGTTACTTTTTAGCTGGCGATATTTAATGAATTACTGTACTAATATATATTCAATCAAATCATAGATCTCTGTAGAAAATAAGTTTTACCTTTTTGAATTAGTGGTCACGATACTGGAATTTCCAACTTCAATACGATACCTTGAAAAATATCAATATTCAGTATAATTTTCAATACCATGAGGAAAACCGCAACATACTGTATACTGCCATATAGATATTTTAATATCTCAATTTTTGTCCATCCATTTTGTCAAGGCCATCATTATTTTCAAGCTTCAAAAAGCACAAGACTCGTTGTAACAGTAATCCATTTGAATGGAGCGGTTTAATTCAAGTCTTCTGAAGAGACACGTCCACTTTATATGATGAACAGATTTTAATTTAGGCTTTTGTTTACATATTTAAACATTGATTAATTATCATATAATCTCACTTAAACATTTGTTCACTCTGTGTATTTGTCTTTACAATAGAGTAACTTTGTTGCAATAGTTTACATGCAGCACAAGAAAGGTTGATTTCAAACTTGATTTCAAACTGAACTGAATTTACAAAAAAAGACAAAAAGACATTTATTTATTTTATTTCGAGAAGTCCAGAAATGTTATGTTTTCAGGCACTGTGCAAGATTTTTTGAAACCAACATCACAATGTCTTGAATAAATACACATACTGTGAACAAACACTTTTTGCCTCTTCTGTTACACATAGGTCTACATCAAATTGTGCGGCAATGAATAGAGTAGGTTTTTTCAGAATCACTGTATCATGATACCATCGATATAATGGACAAAATTGTATTACGAGTACATTGTAGTTGCGAGGACAGCAGAGTCCTCTGCAATTATTCTTGCCTCACTAAATGCCGCAAAGTGTCCGCCTTTTTGGTGTTATGGAAATGGCTACCCTACTCAAAATACTCTGTCAATGTTGCACATATAATTAAGAGTTATACACCATTTTAATCTATGGAATATCTTTTATTTGTGTACACTCAGAGTAAAAACAAAATGTTGTGCTTTTTGTAAAATAAAGAAAACTAACATGATGCGTGATCTGTCATCTCCCTCTGAACGAAGTTCTGATAGTTCTCAGAAAATGAACTGTAACTTAGTGAATACTAATCACAAATAAAAAAAACAAATATTCTCTGTTTATGTAATCTGTATGAAAAGAGACACATGTCAGAAGTCCGTGATTCAGCTCATTATCTGCTAATGCGGCCACGCCCACGGAGCCTATTCTGATGCAAATTCTGAGGCAATACATGCATACATCGTCTCAATCGTGTATTTATTGTCTTGAAAAGTGTTTTGAATAGCCATAGTTAGCGATCTCTGGCCTCTGTTAGTTCCTGGAGAGTCACATGGCTTGTTCTTCTTTAGTTTAATTTGTGGACTAAAGGTGTACAGAGCGCCCTCCGTCGGCAGGTATGAATTGAAAACACAGTATCCAGCGTTCATAGTGATGACAATAAATACTGAATAAATATTACTCCTCTGTATAGAAAATTGATATAAACATATGAGAATCCATCAGTATTTCTCCAAATGTGCATGCTTTTAAGCATATTAAGAAATTACGGTCAATATAAGATTTTAAGAGTCAAAATGTGAATCTTGAGTCTTAGATCTTTTTAATGATGTATAGTTTGTCAACTGCACATTAACATTTAGGCTATATAATATATCAAATATAGTAGCCTATATGAAATGCCATAGAGGTAGGAATGTTCAGACGCTTTGCATCACAGAAATACATTATATTTTAAAGTATATTAAAATAGAAAACCATTATTTGGTTAGAGACATGAGACTTTAAAAAAAAAAAAAATGTGTCCAATCTTTTGACTGGTACTGTAATTTAACATAGGCCTATACAAAATTTTCTTCACATCATCTGCAATAATACGTGCATGCATGAGATCACAAAAATCATGTTTTTTTTTGTCCAGAGTGGACATTAATCCTGTTATCAGCATGATCACATAGGGTTTTTCACAGCCTACCTGACTGAAAGAGCTCATTATTTATGCAGGTCATTACAACTCATTATGCGATTCTTTTGTCTTCTCAGGTGTGAATTACAGGATTATTCATGATGATTCATGCCTCCACGCATACTGTGTTTCTTGACAAAAAGTGTCTTAGAAAATTTAAATTTCTCTATTGTTTTATATGAACGAGTCAGCATAATAATTCTTACATCATTTTGAAGCAAAAACTCTAGTCTACAACCTCCAATACCCAGAAGTCTTGTGAACACAGATTTAATATATATTTTTTGGCCTTATTTCAGTGACTTAAGTTTTTTGTTTTTTTCAATAACCATGCATAAACGTTATTCCTTCAAAAACACAAACATGTACCAGTGTTAATTTCGTTGATGAATAATTTTCGTCATAATTTTCGTCAACAACATTTTTTCATGGACGAAAACGAGACGATGACTAAATAAAAATGTGTTTTGAATGACTAAAACTATGACTAAAATCTACTCTAATATTCGTCAACGAATAAAAACGAGACGAAAATGAAAGAGAGGGACGATTTGGGAAGATATTCAGTCAGGAATGCTGTCCTGTGTGGAAGATGCGCACATTTGAAGTGTAACGCGCTGATCTAACCGCGGGAAACGTGGCGCTGTTGCGCGCTCTACAGGCTCGCGCAGCAGCACTTCAGACTGCTTAGTAATTAATGAATAGCGCACATTTATGCCAAGAGATTGCTTATAAACTAATATTGATGAATTACGACAATGTTTACTACACTATGTTTATATGGTAATGTGTTGTAGGTTGTAAGAATGCATATTTATTTCCCTCATTAGTAGCCTGCTACTACAATAGGCTACAACGCAGGCTGCAGACATTTCAGAATAAGAGTCACGGTGTATTTCGGGATGGTTTATGATTATTATTTTTTTCCTGGTCATTATTGTTATTTTGTTTACACAATAAACTGTATTTAATTTCTATTTAATTTATAGTAAACTACTGTATCTTCTGTCACAGGAAGGAAAGACTAAGAACATTATTTGACATATTATTCAATATATTTTACAAGTATAAGGGTTATTATAGTTAACTAAACCGAAAACCAAAGAAATCTTCATTATTTTAAATAAAACTAACTGAAAAAAAAAAAAAAATATATATATATATATATATATATATATATAAATGTAAACTTATTTTATTTCATCTAGTTTCTAAGCTTTACCTTAACCTGAGGTATTAAAATAACAAAAATAAAAACGTAGACATTTAAAAGCGAAAACTAAAAGACATAAACACAAAAAAATTAAAAATCTAAAACTAAAAATCAAATCTAATACAATTTTAAACAAAAACTATAGTACCTCAATGATAAGTGTGTCAATCCCTGAAATATGCTGAATTTTGCTCTTTCGTGTCTTTTTGCACTTGAACGGTCAAAAACCGTCTGCTTTGGCGAGCAAAGTACAGTTGGGTGAACATAAACAGTTTGGGGAATATCAGATGTACCTATTTCAGTGTATAGGATCTGTGTATTGTTAGAGAAATGCTTTATGCATTACAATTTAACTAAATTAGATTTTAGTCGACTAAATCTACTGTAGATTTAGTCGACTAAAATCTTATGATATTTAGTCGACTAAAGCTAGACTAAAACTAAAACAATTTCCGATGACTAAAATATGACTAAAACTAAATGGCATTTTAGTCAAAAGACTATGACTAAAACTAAATCAAAATTTGCTGTCAAAATTAACACTGACATGTACATACATGTTCCTCACATATTATGGTAGCCTAGTTTGTGCTGAATTCAGTGTAATGACACTTTTGTCATTAATATGTTTATGAACATCTGAAAAAAGCACAAATGTCAAGGCATGTCAAAACTTCTCCAGGGCCCCAAAAATCCTCAGACCCCTGAAGGTTAAAGGGTTAGTTCACTCAAAAATGAAAATGATGTCATTAATTACTCACCCTCATGTCGTTCTACACCCATAAGACCTTCGTTCATCTTCAGAACACAAATTAAGATATTTTTGATGAAATCTGATGGCTCAGTGAGGCCTCCATTGACAGCAGGTTAATTTACACTTTCAATGCCCAGAAAGGTATAAAGACATATTTAAAACAGTGCATGTGACTACAGTGCTTCAGCCTTAATGTTATTAAACGACGAGAATACTTTGTGCGGCAAAAACAAAAATAACGACTTTATTCCACAATTTCCTCTCTTCCTTCTCACGAGAGCAGCACGACACATGCGTGTGGTGATGTGAGATACATGTGTCGTCTCCTCGTCTGAATTATCCAAACTTTCCAGCTGTGGCATGACAATATCACAATCGATGCAGCACACGCTCTCCTGTTCAGTAGGCGTCGCTCAAGTCACGTTAAGCAGTAAAATGACACTCATAAGATGCAGTATTATACTGTGCAGATCTTCAGGAAACAATGTCAAGATATGAGACTTGGGAAATTAAAATATGAAACTTAAGTGGATAAAATTATGTTCATTGTGTGTTATAAATAATCATACTCTTACCACAGAGAGTTAAGTATTATTACTGTTATGAATATTTATTAGATGATGCAACATTATACGTTTTTATAAGGCATTATGCATGTATTATAAAGCAATAAGAATATCATTATAATGCATTATAAACACAGGCTTCATAGAAAGTGTTACTGAAAATGTATTTGGGTGATTCTCACATCAGTGTGTTGATAGGAGAGCTATAGATGTCACATTAATTATTTTTAATCACTATTATAAATCTGTAGTAGAATTTGATGTCAGAGTTTCAGTTTCTGAATATTGTGTTCAGGGGCAAAAAGAAGAAGATGATTTCAGAGGAAACTGACTTTATTCATTTATAAAAATATATATAAATATAAAGTCTCTGCTGTAATGCTGCATGTCTCTCTCACCTTATCATCACACTGTTAGTTTGAATGTGATCATGAGAAATTCCTTGTTGATCTGATCTGAGAGAGTGAAGAGTGTGTCATTGTTCTCTACAGGTTGAGTAATTGTGGTGTCACAGATGAAGGTTGTGCTGCTCTGGCTTCAGCTCTGAGATCAAACCCCTCACACCTGAGAACACTGAATCTGTCTGGGAATAAACTAGGAGACTCGGGAGTGAAGATGTTTTCTGCTGCACTGGAGAATCCTCACTGTAAACTGGAGACACTGTGGTAAGATCATCTCTATCATAAAGGCTGTAAGTGAATAAGGATTAATATGTAGATAGTTCATACAAAATAACCTTTGGCGTAAACCCCATCCGGCGGTTCAGTGACAGATTCCTGCTTGAACCGTCAGATCCTGCCGGCAGTAGAAGGAAGGAGTGAGGAGTCTACCTGAAAAAAAGAAAATTTAGATCTAAATATATTATTATCCTGCAAAAGAAAGTAAAACTAACAGTTAAATAAACTGAACAAACTACAAACCAGACAACAGACACAGGTTACAGTGAAGAGGGTTTTTTAAATCACAAATGTTTGGTGTAAATCAACTTTCTTGTAATGCTTTTACAAACAGACCAACCTTTCAAAAGTGTGATCATTGCCTCAAAATGTGTATCTGCAGCTGAAAAGAGGGAAGTTTTGTGTGGTTCACCTGAACCAGGGCTGTCATCATATCAGATCTTTCACTACATGATTATCATGACCAAAATAATTCACAATAACAATATATCTATAGAAATCTTGAAAAATAATAATAATAATAATAATAATGCTATCGGACAAATTGATTCCCCGGTCGGGCCAGTGGTTCAAATTTTCACTTGCCCCACAACAAAAAATTAATAAAGTGAAAGAAAAGAAAATGGGCCTATAAAATAAGCCTAGTTATTGCTTTTGTTGTTTTTGATACATGTAACTTTAATAAATAGGGTTATGACACCAAAAACTACTAGATTAACTCAATTAAATTTTAAATATTGTTAGACAAATAAACAATAAGTAAAAAAATAGTAACAAATAATCAAATTATGAGTAATAGCAAAAATAAATACATCAGAACAAACATATAAATGAAACTGCTTTTCAGGTTTTTCATGTAGGTTTAAACAGGAAGCTACAGAAATTGTAATCTAATGTACAACTATATAACTAGCCTATAGATGAAACTTTATTAAAATATATCAGTCAAGATCAGTTACAGATGCTTAAAGGGTCATGAAACCCCAGAACACTTTTTTTGAGATGTAAACAGATATGTAAAGGCTGCACATCATTGAAAACACTAAAGGTACTCATTAATTTTACTTAAAAGTTAAAATTAGTTATTTTTGCTTTTTTTTTAGAGCGATTTCTGCTTTTCTTGAAAAGCAAAGTCGGAGCAATGTCAAAAAATCTGACGTCATCGTGTACTACCGGAAAGATCCGGAGTGCTGGTTGGCTCCAAGTATGGGCTGGTCGAACATGCTGACGTCAGTTTCTGCATTTATTCATGACGAAAAGCTCATTCAATCCAATCACTGCGCTGCAGTATGCATGAGATTATAATTGCGGTATTATGAATGAGGAAGTATCACTTCTCTCGCCTCGGTCTCTGTTGTTGTCATTCAGAGACATATCGTTGTTGCTCGTTTCCTCAGTGCTACAACACAAAATTTTGATATATATATTTTGATCACAATGCGGTCAGAACTGGAGTTTGAATACGAACACATGAAAAATACGATTGTACACGTGGAGCGCGTATATGATCGGTTTCAACGCGGAGCTTCACGATGAGTTTAATAACACTAGCCACGTGTCTCATAGCTCATACAGAATAAAGTATCTGTGTTTAAAGTTTTTATTTCACACATTCTCCTGCACCAAACATTAACCAGCACGGTGTAGTTATGCACACATATTTCATCAAGTCTTCTTCATATGAATTATATGTGCAAACTGGACACTGATACAGTGGTGTCTGAACACGATGACACAATTATTCTAATAGACAAAAGACTGATTCAGATTGAAAATTCAAAGAAAAATGGACAAAAAATAAACTGTCTTTATTCTTTCCGTGTTAAACTAAGTGTTGTTTATCATGAGACTGCAGTCCTCGTAAACGTAATCAAAGTATTATTCGCCCTATTAAATATTCTTTCGCATTTCTCCCTTGTGCTCGGGAGTTTGTTGTCATTTTCTCTGTGCTCATATATTAATAGGGGTGTAACGAGATCTCGTGTCATGAGATCTCGTGAGACTAAACTGTGACGAGATTTCTCGTCGAGGCGAAAAGTAGTCTCGTGATGTTGCCATGACAGAGTGTAAGGATGATTAGGAAAGAATATGCCATTGCTACGTTTACATTACGCCCCCACTGTCGTTTGGCTTTGTATTTAAATAAAAATCATTTAATTCAGTTGGATAACGGTCGCCGCCGCTCCATATTTACAGAGATACGCGGGATCGCTGAAAGTGAAAGTAAACGCGAGTGCGCATTCAAACGCGCTTTCAATACCCCGCGTTTTGAAAGCGGCTCCCTGATGAATGCAAGTATCTCTCAATATGAAAGCTATCTTAGGCTGGGCAGTGTAGTTGTAACCATCTCTTAGCTCTGTATCAAAGAAAAATTTGGTCTTATTTGCACTTTGAATATTGAGAGGATGCGATTATGGTTGCACTTATTGTAAAGTGTTACCATAAAAATGAATAAGAGTTTTCTCTTAATCTTATTAAGCACAAACAATAAGGTTTCATTTGTTAACATTAGTTAATGCACTGTGAACTATCATGAACTAACAATGAATGACTATTTTTATTAACTAACATAAACAAAGATTAATAAATACTGTAGCAAATATATTGCTCATTGTTAGTTGATGTTGGTTAATACATTAATGTTAATAAATGAGACCTTATTGTAAAGTTACCATTTTTATTTATACTGTTTTATTTGATCAGTTTGTGGAAAGGAGTTCAGTTAGGAGGTCAAAAGTTGTAGAAGCTCATAAATCATGTACAGTAAGAACTGAAGAGACTGAAATCATACAGAAGAGAAGTCAGTCAGTTGAGTTAGTGGAAAAACCTTTTACAGTACTTGAGTATTGTTGTCTTTTACTGCATATGATAATTCATACTCAGAATGTAGAATTGAAATGACATTCATTACAAGATGATTAGTTAAAACATTTCAAATACATCTGCAGAATATTTTTTCTAGTCATGTATTTCGCCATTGAGGATTTCTTAAAAATAGTGTGTAAAAATCTTGTCTCGTCTCGTCTCGTGAACTCAATCTCGAGTCTCGTCTCGTCTCGTGAGATACCTGTCTCGTCACACCCCTATATATTAATATTCATTATTCTGTATAATGAGTGTGTTGTATGTCTGTGCTTCATTGGTTGTTCTCTCCCCTCTACACTCCCACTTTTCCAGAGCTTTACACGCCCAGTTTTCGAGCTCAGAGGT
Organism: Megalobrama amblycephala; assembly: GCF_018812025.1. Taxonomy (NCBI): domain Eukaryota; kingdom Metazoa; phylum Chordata; class Actinopteri; order Cypriniformes; family Xenocyprididae; genus Megalobrama; species Megalobrama amblycephala. The sequence continues at coordinate 1,822,948 of NC_063050.1, forward strand.
GTGATTTACCTACTAGACCTACTAGACTACGTCACATAGTGCATGCGTGCGCTCAATGGGTGTTTTTGTAAAGTGAGGGACATACTTGATAATTTCAGATCGTTAAATCAACAATTACGATATCATAGACGATATATATCTCACACCCTACAGCACTGGCCCGATCGGGCAAGTGACCGTTCTCTCTACTGTCGCCAGCGTCGTTCACACTGGCCCCGGGCCATCAGGCGGTCCTTATTGTCGAGCCCTGAAACTATTAGTTTATAGTTTGTAGTGACATAAATAGCCATTTTGTCACTTGAGGTGTTGTAGGGTGGTTTCTGACGCGTGAGATCCAATCAAGATAAATCGTCCTCCAAATACTGCTTTATCAGATTTATTCATCACACAGTTCGTACAGGTCATTTTATCTCACAGTTCCTCTGCCCAGTGCAGATATAAAATACCGTCGGATATCATCACAGATTTACCTCCAGACATGGTCAAAAAATGTTGTGCTTCCCTCTAATTACACACCTGCCCTTTCTTACTCTTTGCCTACCTATATACTCATTAAGGCCAATACTCCATCCAGTGGTCAAAAAACAGAATTACAGACATAATGGCTCTTACATAGTTAATTAATAGTTCATAAACTGTAGTTAATACATTAATAGACTATATGCGAAAAATTAGTTCTTCATTCATTGTTATTGTTTAATTAGCTCATATGTAAAGAGTTAGATAATGTTTTGTTAAAAACTTATTAACCATAAAGAGTTCTCACTTTAGATTAGGTCACGGAAAGACTGAAAATATCATTAAGTGCTTTAATACAGCCTTTATTGGACATTAATTACATTAGTATCAAGAGTTCCTTAAAATGTTACAAATACATTAATCTCACACACACACACACACACACACACACACACACACACACACACACACACACACACTTGTTTTTGTGAATTGTGGGGTCATGCCATATGCGTAATGGTTTTTATACTGTACAAACTGTATTTTCTATCCCCCTACACTACCCCTACCCCTAAACCTACCCATCACAGGAAACTGTGCACACTTTTACTTTCTCACAAAAACTCATTCTGTGTGATTTATAAGCCTTTTGAAAAGTGGGAACATGGAGTAATGTCCTCATAAGTCACCTCTTTTTTTAATACTTATGTCATACCCATGTCATTATACACATTTGTGTCCTGATATGTCAATAAACACACACACACACACACACATTGGGTTTCAATGTTTTATGGTGACTTAAGAGAAATAATGATTTTATACTGTTCAAACTGTATTTTCTATCCCCTAAACCAAACTGATGTATTTTATGACAAAATGAGTATTTATTTCATATTGTCAGCATTATGATATTTATTTATTTATTTATTAACTGGTTATGTTAAGATTTATAGATTTGGAGGCTTAATGTGTGTTGATCTGATCTGAGAGAGTGAAGAGTGTGTCATTGTTCTCTACAGGTTGAGTTATTGTGGTGTCACAGATGAAGGTTGTGCTGCTCTGGCTTCAGCTCTGAGATCAAACCCCTCACACCTGAGAGAACTGTATCTGTCTGAGAATAAACTAGGAGACTTTGGAGTGAAGCTGCTCTCTGATCTGAAGGATGATCCACATTATAAACTGCAGATACTAACGTAAGAATAGGTTTTAACAATTTTCATCACATTTCACAGTTTCATCACAACAATCATCATATTTTCATTTAAAGTTTAAATGTCTGTTTTACTCTCTAGAAATAAAAGGAAATTGTACCAGGTTCAGTAACAGCACATGTGTGTGAATATTGTGTCTGAGATCATCAGATAATGAGTCTTAAATTCAGCTTCAGTTTCTGTAGGTCTCTGAACTTTAAACTGTTTAAATTGAGTTTAATTCTGCTCATAGTGTTGTGACTGATTGTGAAAATAATATTAATGTTATTTCCAGCTTTTACCCTTTAACTGTCTCTGTGTGTGTGATAATCTGAGGTTTGGGTTTGTAGAAACTCATAATGTAATAACTGCATATAATGCAATAAGTATTGTATTATTATTATTGTAATAAAATGTTCATAATGTCACAATTTTCTCAAAATGTAATGAAATCTTGAGCTCAATGTAATAACTTTTTTTTTTTTACATTATGAGAAAATTATTACATTATAAACTCACCAAACACATTGTCATATTGTCATAATTGTAACAGCTTTAAAAACATAAAATCACATTATCTGCTTCAGCCAGTCGCAGCACAGAGCACAAGTTTAGCAAACATTTCTTCATCAGAGGGCATGTTGACCAAACCAAACTGTTTTAACAGAGGTGTGTAGACTCTTTATAACCACTGTACATGATTGTAAGTTATACTGTATTTTTCAACATGTCCTCTGATGAACATTCAGGATTTGTTTTGCTGAAACTTGTATTAAAGTGAAGAAATGTTTGCTAAACTTGAACTCTGTGCTGTGATTGGCTGAAGCAGATAACATGATCTATCACTCACACACACACACACACATTGATACCGTGAGGGTTTTTTTATACACAGCATTTGTACAGTGTTGGTATTTAACTGTCATTTAACAGTATGTAAACATATATATAGTAATAATAATAATAATATCAGTAATCTGGTGGATTTTGTAAGCAGGTTAAGATTGTATTTAGATTTTAAAATGTACTGTAAGGGAATACCAATGATTTATGTTTAATAAAAATATAATAAAAATCATAATAATTGGATGAATATTAAAATATGTTGCATTTTTCAGGTAGTTTAAGACTGGAATATTTTTAAAAAAGAGAATACTATTTTTTTTATGTTTTAAAAGCTGTTAAAGTTATGACAATATGGTGAGTTTATAATGTAATAAATTTTTCATAATGTAAAAATGATTACATTATGAGCTCAAGATTTTATGTTTTGATAAAATCATTACATTATGAACAATTTATTACAATAATAATGTAATACTTATTACATTATGTGCAGTTATTACATTATAAGTTACAACATCTTAAATTTGTAGTGGAGTGTAATGATCATTTCTGCTGGTTCTGGATCAGCTGTCCGTTGTGTGAAAGTGACCTTTCATGACCTCTTGATTTTGTAAAGTGACTTTGAGCATCAGACAGAAGCTATATTATCATGTGTGAGAATGAATTGATAAAGCTCATCTAGTTTTCTTAGGAAAAGATGTGACAGACGTAATTTTGTGTTTTATTTTAGGATTAACAGTCTGATCTCCTCATGATCATCTGATGGTGAATAAGGATCCACTACAGAGACTCACAGTCAACAGAATCAACAGACTGAAGATACAGTGACTTCACTGTTATAAATTAAGATTCATTTAGATTTTAACGATCCTCTGACAGACCTGATGAGGCGGCAGTGAAGATCCTTTTATTTCAGAGCAACAAACTACAGTTTCTCATTCATTGATTAATCATTTTATTTGTATAAACACAGTATAAATTCAAAAAGGCTGAAGTTTTGTTACATAGAAAATACAGAGCCTGAATATATTTATATTTGTGTTTTACCAGCAGAGGGAGACAAAGACTAATGAAAGATTCATTTTTCATGATTATGGCGAGAGAAAAAACAAAAGTTCAGTCTCACTTTTGGGAGACAAACAATTGTTTTATTACAGTTATAGTTGTATTACATTTGTATTAATGTATTTAGTATGTCTTTGTAAAATAATTAATGGTGGTAGCATTCATTAAAGTGTCGACTCATAGGCACAATATGTAGGATTTTTGGATTAAAATATGATATCCAAAAACCACTAGATCAGTGTTATATATTTTGTTGACTTCTGTACTTACATCCCAGCTAACAAAAAAACGTCCCCAGAACGTCCCCTGAATGGCCTCTGCGAACGTCCCCCGAACGTCCATGTGTAGGGTCCTCTAGCTGTCCCGGGGACGTCCGCAAAGACGTCCTCCGGACGTTCACGGGGACGTTCACAGGACGTTCAGCGGCCATTCGGGACGTTTAGGGGACTTTCGATTAAGTCCTCTTGTTGTTTTTTATTTTACTTCTAGGTTAACAAAAGAAAACAAACACGTTGTAAGGAGCAAAATACGTGTATTTATTTATAAAATAACAGTTTTATAATTGTTGTGCTCTTTGTGTGTGTGTGTGTGTGTGTTAGGCAAACATGCAGTTGTGTGTGCACGCGCGTCTCTCGTTGTCAGCTGTGGTAGTCTGATATGAGGGGTGAATTCAACAAAATTTGATGATTGCTAAGCAAACTGAGAAGAGAACTAACGTGTATACGCACGCCAGCCGTCTGGCCAAAATCCCATAGTATTCAGGCGTCAGACGTAAGATATGAGACGTTAGACGTCACAGTCACGTGTTGGAGCTGCGCTCAAAGTGCGCGGCGGCGATGGCGGCGACGTAGTTGAGAAAGTATATTTTTTTACTTTGCGTCTGGATAACGTACGTGTGGATAAACGGCTGGATAACGTACGTGTGGATAAACGTCTGGATAACGTACGTGTGGACTAACGTCTGGATTTGTATGTGTGGATAACACTAATGATATTTTAGCTTTATTCCTATTTTGCCCAAAGGAAGCTTTAAGGTGTAAATGTTCATAAGTTGGAGGAAGCATTACAAATCTGTCTCCCTGATTGAAGCTTGGCCATTCCTCCAGCCACCTCTGTTGAGCAAGCACCGAATTAACAGCTGACTTTTCTCCGTTCAAAGGACACACCGGCCATTCCAGCTGAACTAAGGCCTTCACCTCTTAATATGGAAAATAATAATAACAAGCCCAAAAATGCATATAAGTGGCCATGGTAACACTGCAAGTGCGCGCTTGGCTTGAAGCAACTAAACAAATAAAACACAACAGAGTCGAGCTCGACGGTCAAACGTGTTTATTTATTTATTTTTTTAAGCGCATGTTTACTTAGAAAAATAATGGAAAAGTGCTGCAATGGCATAAACAACCTTAAGGTTAGAACTACGAAATAAACAAATATATTGCATGGTTATACACGCTCGTTTGAGATGTGCTGCATTAATTATTATTAGAAGACTTATTTATTTGTTCTCATGTGCTTGTATTCGATTTGTCTAATAAATTGAATTACTATATTTAAGCTTTAGTTATATTTTAGGTGATGTTGCTGGGCAAGTGAATTAAGAACAGTGCTCAGTCATAAAAAAAAAAAATAATGTGTGTGCGTGTGAGGCGCCGGCGCGATCACTTATATTTTCTTATAAAAACGGGAAAAAAAATAAAATACTCAGACATTTATGGTCACCTTTATGTAACACATTTCGAATCTACGAAGGGTTAAATAGGCCTATTATTTTTGTACACTCACAATAAAAATAAAAAATTGCCTGTAAAACAAAGAATATAAAAAGAATTATATTTTGTTAATATGTTTATTAGGTAAAATAAATTTGCGCATAGGTTATTTATTCCTTTAGGATTTAATCCTGTTTTTCTCCATTCAGAAGCGCTGCAGGTGCCTGAAGATGATGATGATGATGATGAATCCTCACATTCTGTTGTTTATTCTGCTATTCCTTCATGTAGGCTAAAACGAATTAAACCCCTGGGATTTTATTAATGGGTCACAGACACGTATCCATTGTAATTTCGTTGAATTCTAATTTTATTTTACTTTGTCGGTTAATGAAAAGATAATGATCTCGTCGGTTGAAAGTCAGAGGGGAAAAACGAAATGACATCCACAAGGCAACATTTCTAGTTTTCGTTTAGTTTAAGTTTGTTTTACTAATATATATATATATATATTTTTTTTTCTTATATTCAGGTTTATTTCGATTAGCATAAATGTTTTAATAGTTTTAGTTTTTGTTAGTTTATAACCCTGCCTGGGAAAAAAACATCCACAGAACTGCAGTCAATTTTCCAGCTGTTTAAGCCATGAATATTTACAAATATTCACAAACTATTTATTGCCGTCTGGGACACAATCTCAGGCCGGGAGTCTCAGACTCGTCAAAGCCAAATACAGTTATTGATGCTTGGGAAGCTAACCGCAATATCTTAACGATCAGCATTTTATCTGAAAGAGGTTCACCTGAAAATGTTGTCCAATAGAGGGAGCCACAGGATAAGGAATATTTTAAGCTTATATTCCTTATTTTTAAGCTTATTTGTTTCCATACTTTTGAATGTATAACCATTAAATTTTTTTAACCATGTTCTGACAATATAGTTTTACTGTACATTTACATATGTGAAATGCTTATCCCATGAATAATTATTTTTATTTATTCTAATATGCTGCCTTAACTAATATGACAGTTTGTTCTGCATGTGTTTTTTTTTTTTTCCAGTATTATATAGGGTATAGCTTAAATTAAAACTTCTATTAAAATATTACATGATTGAAGTGTTTGATAATAGGCCATAGCTTGCTCTCTGAATTAATCTTTTAATTTCGAATTTGGTCTTTTAATTTAACTGTCTTTAATGCTTCATGCATTTTTTTTTTATAAAGGATTTCTATGGGGGACAAAACTCTGAAACAACATGTTTTATTTAGATAATGCAGTAATGTCATTATCTTAGCAGTAGTGTTTATGACAGGAGAAATGTGTTGATTTAGTTGTCTCTGGTTGTCATTGACATTAAGCGCAGGCATTTTCAAGTTAAGCAATAGCACATCTTTTAATGTCAGTTATTGATTGGCTAATAGTGTCGGTCATGTTTTCGTCAAAATATTTAAACAAAATTAGGAATGGAGAAATATTCAGTGATTTTGAGGTGCTTAAATGTTAAATGTGTTTTTTTCTTTTTTCTCAAAACAAACCAAAAACACTAATTTACAGAACTTCAGACAATTTACAAAATAACAACTGGCAAAACTTACTTCAGACGTCACGGCGCAGACGTCACGTAGCTTCTCACGCGGCTTCTCAGGCGAGAAAGGGGGCGACGAAAGTGTCACGTTCCTTATCACACGTCATTGGTCGCGGCTTCTGCTCACGGCAAGGTACGCGACGATCGACACGACTGATTGCTTAGTTAGCATCGTAAATAGCAAAACGACACCCCATAGACGTCCCTCATCTGATATTTCCATAACAGCACTTGCAAAAACCAGTCGCCCATGCGTTGCCTTTTACCAACAGACCTGACACCTTGCAACTCAGACAAAGGACAAATTAAACTAAACCTTGGATTTAAAAGAGGTCGTGTTCCTTAAAAAAAATCACTTTAAATGTGATAATGGATTTTACAGAAACCATGTTTGTTTTTTTTGTTTTTTGTGCAGGTTGATAGGCTATTATGGTTTTAAAAATAGTAGGTCTATTTGACATGCATGCATGCATTTAAAGACAGCATGTACTTCTCTGGCATTTTTAAACGTTTTTATGAAATATTATTTCTCAATTTTTTCAGAACATGCAGTCAGAGTTACAGAAAAAATAATGATAATGCTAAAAATAAGGAGATTGTGTGTGTTTTTTTTATTTTAATCAGGTTAAAAGTGTGATTGAATGATGTTAATTCAAATTCACAACCATGTATTTGCTATAACAATGAAAATATTTGAAAAACGGTTATAAGCAAGTAATGATGCAATCCTTTACATCTTAATTCTTGAGTGTAGCAGAATTCAATGAATGTAAAATTATCATGTCACATATGACACATTTTATTTAATGTGACAGACAAAAACAGTAACACCAGTGACACAATGAATCACCAGTGACGTATGTGTAAGACCAAACATCCTTATTCGTCAACTAGAATTAAGTAGCCTAGATGGGACTAAATTTTTACATTTGGTATACAATCAAAGACTTATCATTGACATTAGTGGAAGCAGTCAGAGGATCATAAACATTTTAAAAATGTCTATAAAATATGCTGTCTGTAAAGTCGCTGCTTCTCAGCTGTGCTCAATTTAGCCATATACCTTTAATTTAGCCATATCTGACCAAATGAGGATTAACAATGAGAAAGAAGAGTTATAATCATGTAATCTTAGTGCTATTTTATGCAAAAGAACTTAATGAATAGCTTTGAATAAAGTTTATCTATATAGGTAACACCAGTGACATTTTTCATGAAAAAATTTATTTTACAAAATGGCTGCTGCAAGGTATCAATCCACATGTTGTCAATCATGATATAGCCACTAAATTAAGTCATTTAATCCATTTGTATTCTTGTTTTAAAAAAAATCTCTAACAATAATGTAGGTCATACCAGTGACCCACCTAAAAGCTTCATATTAAATTATGATTTTCTAATTAAAATTTCTGATAACTGAAAAGAGACTTTCCATTGGCCTTTCTTCATGGATCTTCAGGAAGTAGGAAGTCAAGTGATGCTATCAGTGTGATTTTTATAAAAAAAAAAAAGAGATTTTTGTTAAAGGTAACACCAGTGACATAACACCAGGGGTTCATTATATATTTTATAATATTTAATCAGCATTTTTTTTTTTTTTTTTGACGTAGTTTACATAGTATGTTTGATAGTTATGCATACATTATATTTGAAATGGTAGAAAAACTGTTTCTGTACTCAAAATAAAGCCCTTTCCCTCTATACATGACTGTGGGGACGAGAGCTTCTGTGGTGTTTGGAATTTTTACAATTAAAAAATTAATATTGCCACATTGATGGCTCAAGAAGGTTTAATTGTTCAAATAACATATTGTTTCATATTATATATATATATATATATATATATATATATATATATATATATATATATATATATATATATATAAATTTATCCTTAAATGTTTTCAGGTGTAATATTTGTGTAAAGTCTAGGGACAGAAAAGTGGACGTTTCTGTACAATGACCATTCATTGTAAAATGAAGTAAATATTAAAAATGAACAACTTTCATGTTAGCCTATGGAAAAAAAAAATGGAGTACTTCAACCTACAAACAAATAAAAGATGTCATCAGATCATGTGTGCCTTCAGCAGTTTAAACATGTTTAAACATTCAGAATTTTAAACATCAAAATCATGATAGGCCTACTCTTCAATAGTAGGCTTTATATAAGATAGGGTGAATGCAGACTGAATGGGACATTTTATCCAAATCATCTCAATAGTAAAACGTGTCCCAATCACCCTGAACTCACCCTATACAATTTATTATGTATTCCCATGCTTAAAGAACATTTAATCCTGTGGAGCTCTAAAATAATGTTGACTTCAACTGATGAATGCAGCAAAGAAAAGATGAAGAATGGAAAAGCACTTTGCTGGTAAAGAAATTGGAAAATTACACAGGTAAGACAATTCCTATACTAATAAATACCTCAAACATTGTTTTATTAAAGAAAAATTATTTTAGGAAAAAAAAATTACTTTAATTTTTACACTTAAGACAGGTATAGCATGTGGCAAAAAGTGTAATATAGCCACACAGCTGGGAGATACAAGCGAGTGACGTCATTCTTTAGGGTACGCGCATGTATCCATGGCAACGCTCAGCTGCGTCGAGAGTTAACGGTCCTGCCGGTGATTTTCTCAGACAAGTTTTCTCTTTCTTCGGCCGAAAAGGTATTTTAAATTTTAGTTTAGTAGACATTAGCTACCTTAACCACTGTTTATCTTGTAAATTTTAAATTATATGACAAGATTACATTTACAAATGTTTGCTTAAGTTGTTGTCCGTCGCGGCTGACCGTTACGGCCTATCTTTAAATGTGCGCTAATCTTGGTCTAACTAAACCCAAAATGACAGTAACAAATGTTTTTAATAGATAAACGATACCTGATACATGATTGAATGTCTTCATTTTGTCGTTTTAGGTTAGAAGCCAACGAAAAAACTGCCATCAGACTATGAGGTGTCGTTTCTCTATTTACGATGCTAACTAAGCAATCAGTCGTGTCGATCGTCGCGTACCTTGCCGTGAGCAGAAGCCGTGACCAATGACGTGTGATAAGAAGCGTGACACTTTCGTCGCCCCTCTTCTCGCCTGAGAAACCGTGTGAGAAGCTACTTGAGAAGCTACGTGACGTCTGCGCCGTGACGTCTGAAGTAAGTTTTGCCAGTTGTTATTTTGTAAATTGTCTGAAGTTCTGTAAATTAGTGTTTTTGCTTTGTTTTGAGCAAAAAGAAAACACATTTAACGCACCTCAAAATCGCTGAATATTTCTCCATTCCTAATTTTGTTTAAATATGTAACGTACACTATTAGCCAATCAACTGACATTAAAAGATGTGCTATTGCTTAACTTGAAAATGCCTGGGCTTAATGTCCTAAAATGACAACCAGAGACAACTAATCAACACATTTCTCCTGTCATAAACACTACTGCTAAAATAATGACAGCATTATCCAAGTAAAACATATTGTTACAGAGTTTTGTCCCCCATAGAAATCCTTTATAAAACAAAACAAAACAAACAAACAACAAAAAAAAAAAAATGCATGATGCATTAAAGACAGTTAAATTAAAAGACCAAATTCGAAATTAAAAGATTAATTCAGAGTGCAAGCTATGGCCTATTATCAAACACTTTAATCATGTATTTTAATAGAAATTATAATATTGTAAGCTATAGCCTATATACCGGAAAAAAGAAATGCACATGCAGAACAAACTGTCATAGGCTATTAGTTAAGACCGCATATAAAAATAATTATTCTTGGGATAAGCATTTCTCATATGTCAATGTACAGTAAAACTATATTGTCAGAACATGGTTAAAGAAATTTAATGGTTATAGTTCAAAAGTATAAGTATGGAAACAGATAAGCTTAAAAATAAGAAAAATAAGCTTAAAATATTCCTTATCCTGTGGCTCCCTCTATTGGACAACATTTTCAGGCGAACCTCTTTCAGATGAAATGCTGATCGTTAAGAAATTGCTTAGCTTCCCGAGCATCAATAACTGTATTTGGCTTCGATGAGTCTGAGACTCCCGGCCTGAGATTGTGTCCCAGACGGCAATAAATAGTTTGTGAATTTGTAAATATTCATGGCTTAAACAGCTGGAAAATTGACTGTACTGCAGTTGTGGATGTTTTTCCAAGGCAGGGTTATTATAGTTAACTAAGAAAAAATAAAACTAGCTATTAAACATTTATGCTAATCGAAATAAACCTGAATATAAGAAAAAAAATATTAGTTAAAAAAAACTTAAACTAAACGAAAACTAAATGTTGCCTTTGTCATTTCGTTTCCTCCCCTGACTTTCAACCGACGAGATCATTATCTTTTCATTAACCGACAAGGTAAAATAAAATTAGAATTAAACGAAATTACAATGAATACGTGTTTGTGACCCATTAATAAAATCCCAGGGGTTTAGTTTTAGCCTACATGAACAAATAGCAGAATAAACAACAGAACATGAGGATTTATCATCATCATCGGGCAGCAGCGCTTCTGAATGGAGAAATCCTATAAAAGGAATAAATAACCTATGCGCGAAATTTATTTCACCTAAATAATAAACATATTAACAAAATGAAAGGAACAAACTGCGACAAGTAAGTTATTTGAGTTTCGGTTCATTTTTGAGAAGTCCACAGAAAGGAAATTCTTTTTGCTTTCTTTATTTTACAGGCATTTTTTTTCTTGTGAAATAATAGGCCTATTTAACCCTTCACAGAATCGAAATGTTACATAAATGTGACCATAAATGTCTGAGTATTTTATTTTTTTCCCGCTTTTATAAGAAAATGTAAGTGATCGCGTCTTCGCCTCACGCACACACAACATTATTTATTTTTTTTATGACTGAGCACTGTTCTTAATTCACTTACCCAGCAACATCACCTAAAATATAACTAAAGCTTAAATATAATAATTCAATTTATTGCATTAGACAAATCGAATGCAAGCACATGAGAACAAATAAATAAGTCTAGGCCTACTAATAATAATTAATGCAACACATCTCAAACGAGCGTGTAGCCTATAACCATGCAATATATTTGTTTATTTCGTTGTGCTAACCTTAATGTTTTTTATGCCATTGCAGCACTTTTGCATTATTTTTCTAAGTAAACATGCGTTTAAAAAACAAAAAAACAAAAACCTGTTTGACCGTTGAGTTCGTCTCTGCTGTTTTATTTGTTTAGCTGCTTCAAGCCAAGCGCGGACTTGCAGTGTTACCATGGCCACTTATATGCATTTTTGGGCTTGTTATTTTATTATTATTATTATTATTATTATTATTATTAGCCTATTATTGTTATTATTATTTTCCATATTAAGAGGCGAAAGCTTTAGTTCAGCTGGAATGGCCGGTGTGTCCTTTAAACAGAGAAAAGTCAGCAAATGCGGTGCTTGCGCAACAGAGGTGGCCGGAGGAATGGCCAAGCTTCATTCAGAGAGACAGATTTGTAATGCTTCCTACATTTATGAACATTTACACCTTAATTAAAGCTTCCTTTGGACAAAATAAGAATAAAGCTAAAATATTATTATCAATGTTATCCACACATTATCCAGACGCTAGTCCACACGTACGTTATCCAGGCGTTTATCCACACGTACGTTATCCAGGCGTTTATCCACACGTACGTTATCCAGACGCAAAGTAAAAAATATACTTTCTCAACTACGTCGCCGCCATCGCCGCCGCGCACTTTGAGCGCAGCTCCAACACGTGACCGCGCCGTTTAACGTCTCATATCTGACGTCTGACGCCTGAATACTATGGGATTTTGGCCAGACGGCTGGCGTGCGTATACACGTTAGTTCTCCTCTCAGTTTGCTTAGCAATCATCACATTTTGTTGAAGTCACCCCTCATACGTCCCTAGAACGTTATTTGGAACGTCGCTGCTACTAATATGAGTCGATCCAGTTACGTTTTTACAACGTGCCAGTTTGGTCGTTGAGACGTACTCGTCACGTTACAGAGACGTACCACTACGTCGCCACGACGAATATGGGAATCACAAAGTTACGTCCCTAGAACGTTATTTGGTACGTCGCTACAACGAATATGGTCCGGTCCAGTTACGTCATCACAACGTAACTGTGTTAGCTGGGTATGCACGTGACGTCACCGTCGACCGTTATGACTGCGGTCACGCCCACTGAGTGGCAAAAGACTGAAGGGGCTCGCACACCGGACGCGAAGCTCAGCGCCTCGCCACGTCTTTAAAATTTGAACGCATTGTTTTCTATGAGTGTACGCACACCGGCGGCGACATTCGGCGCCTGTCCGCGGCGCCCAGCTACGACTCAGGAAAAACATATAAAACAATGTGTTCGAATTTGAAAGACGTGTCGCGGCGCTGAGCTTCGCGTCCGGTGTGCGAGCCCCAGCGTGAATGTCGTGAAAAACACACAAAACACATCCAAAACGGGAAAGAGCTTTGTGATTGACTGTACAAATAGCTATGATACAAAACCTGAGGTATATATTTAAAAACTGCAGAAAGCAATACTCCAGGCAGAGAAACGTGGATTTGCAGTTTTCATTTTGTGTCAAATTGTTGGATTTTGAGGTAAAATCATACCGTATATATTGTATTGTTATTAACTGATCAATTAAATATTTTCCATCTTATATTCTGCATAATTGGATGTTTTTCAATAAACAACAATACTGACAAAAACTATACTATAAGTTTTAGGGCTGGACAATATGACGATATAACATTGATAAGTGATTACGCGGATTTAAACCTACCTATATTGTAGTTATATAAAGCGTTCACAGGCAGATTTGCTTTATGTATTTCCCCGCCGTCGAAAGCAGGCACATATAAATGTCAGGAAACACGACTCCTGGCTGGATGTCAATATCCATGGATTAGTTTTATTTGACAAGTTGTAAGGAACACATTCAATTCCAACCTTTAGTGTAATTCGTTAGTTTTACTCGCGTTTTCGCAGTTTCCTCTATTAAATCCAGTCATGCAGCAGGTTCTTTTGCCACTCAGTCCAGCTGAGGGAGCGAGCTTTCGGCGGGAAAGTGACGTCGATGCATACCCTTTATAGTCTATTTCAGTCTCACAACATTTTATTATGCTGCAGTCGCTGCTTCCGCTTTTCCGGTCATGAGTATGAGGTAGCGCAGCTGTTTATCATGTTAGACACATTTGAGAGTGTTGAAAATGATGTTATAACGTTACTCTGTGCGCTCGGCGGCTGCTGTGAGACACTGTTACACACTGCAGTAAGATAGATCGATTTTACAATATCATATAAAATGCTGGATGGCTTGTGTTGATAAATGGCATGCAATTCATTTTAAAGCGTTTCGTATAATGCAGAAAATGCTGTATTACTGTTACTAAAAATAAAGTTGTATATGCTGATATCTGATTATGCTATGTTAGCTACTCCACAAAATAGTCTGTTTCTTTGAGGCATGATTAAAAACATGGTACTTGCGGAAAAGCGAGGAAAATAGATTTAAACAATAAGACAAAATATATAACACTGTTCTAGTGGTTTTTGGATATCATATTTTAATAAAAAAATCCCACACATTGTGCCTATGAGTCAACACTTTAATGCACATAATGAATGCTACCACCATTTATTGTTTTGAAAAGACATACTAAATACATTAATACAAATGAAATACAACTATTGTTTGTATCCCAAAAGTGAGATTGAACTGTTTTCTCTCTCTCTCCATAATCATGAAAAATTAATCTTTCATTAGTCTTTGTCTCCCTCTGCTGGTAAAACACAAACATAAATATATTCAGGCTCTATATTTTCTCTGTAACAAAACTCCAACTTTTTTGAATTTACACTGTACGTTTATACAAATAAAATGTTTAATCAATGAATGAGAAACTGTAATTTGTTGCTCTGAAATAAAAGGTGCTTCACTGCCACCTCATCAGGTCTGTCAGAAGATCGTTGAAATCTAAATGAATCTTAATTTATAACAGTGAAGTTACTGTATCTTCAGTCTGTTGATTCTGTTGACTGTGAGTCTCTGTAGTGGATCCTTATTCACCATCAGATGATCATGAGGAGATCAGACTGTCATATCCTAAAATAAAACACAAACAGTCACATATGCAGTATGAAACATTACATCTGTCACATCTTTTCCTAAGAAAACTAGATAAGCTTTATCAATTCATTATCACACATGATAATATAGCTTCTATCTGATGCTCAAAGTCACTTTACAAAAATGTTATTTCTTTTTAACATCACAGAACAGAGGTTTAACAGAGGTGTGTAGACTCTTTATAACCACTGTACATGATTGTAAGTTATACTGTATTTTTCAACATGTCTTCTGATGTACATTCAGGATTTGTTTTGCTGTAACTTGTATTAAAGGTGCCCTCGAATGAAAAATTGAATTTATCTTGGCATAGCTGAATAACAAGAGTTCAGTACATGGAAAAGACATACATTGAGTTTCAAACCCCATTGTTTCCTCTTTCTTATGTAAATCTCATTTGTTTAAAAGACTTCCGGAAAACACGCGGATCTCAACATAACACCGACTGTTACGTAACAGTCGGGGTGTACGTTTATTACTGTATTCACGGATACAAGAGAGCCGTCGCTATTTTCATTATTAAACACTTGCAGTCTATATAATTCATAAACACAACTTCATTCTTTATAAATCTCTCCAACAGTGTGTAATGTTAGCTTTAGCCACAGAGCATAGCCTCAAACTCATAGAGAATCAAATGTGAACATCAAAATAAATACTTTACTCACATGATTCGATGAATGCACACAGCATGCATGACGAACATATTGTAAAGATCCATTTGAGGGTTATATTAGCTGTGTGAACTTTGTAAATGCGCTGTAATATAGTCGAGAGCTCGTGAGGCAGGGGGCACGTGATTTAAAGGGGCGGCGACTGAAAAAATCAGTGTATAGTTAATGATGCCCCAAAATAGGCAGTTAAAAAAATTAATTTAAAAAAATCTATGGGGTATTTTGAGCTTAAACTTCACAGACACATTCAGGAGACACCTTAGACTTATATTACATCTTGTGAAAAAGCATTCTTGGGCACCTTTAAAGTGAAGAAATGTTTGCTAAACTTGTACTCTGTGCAGTGATTGGCTGAAGCAGATAATGTGATTTTATGTTTGAAAAGCTGTTACAATTATGACAATATTTATAATGTAATTACTTTCTCATAATGTAAAAAAAAGTTATTACATTATGAGCTCAGGATTTCATTACATTTTGAGAAAATTGTTACATTATGAACATTGTATTACAATAATAATAATACTTATTACTAGGGCTGTCAAAATAACGCGTTCATTTCGATTAATTAATCTGAGAAAAAATAACGCATTAAAAAAATAACTCATATTAATCCATTCCGTATTGACCTTTGAACCTGGAGCCGTTCTAGCCACCATTCGACTGTAAAATGAAGGAGGGAGATGACTGCTGCGCTGACAGACAGAACGAGCAGAGAGCACCTCCCTCGTGCGGCGTGCGCGCAAGCTCTCTCTGTCTTCAAAGTAAGCACCGTCTTTGCACTCTCTCTACCTCACACATAATAATCTAAATCAGCTGACATAATGCTAAAAGTTCGGAAGACCGAATCCAGGTCTCATGTTTTTCCTGAATAACCGCAGGGTGTGAATAGTGCTCAAAAGAACGTCACCTCATCTTCTCTGACAGGCGCCCTGCACGTGCAGCTGACATAAACCACACTTTAAGTAAACAAAAAGAAAATCCTATCCAGTGGTGAAGTGTTTTCTGTGTTGACAAATCTTTTGCGATGTCGAATGTCCTAATAACAGTCGCGATTCGCACGCAACGCGTCAAGGTCCGCTAATTTCCAATTCATGACCTAATGACTCATTTGAACAGAACTGTGCTTACCCCATTTAGCAAGAGTGGTTAGTAAAATTAGCCTTAATAATCCACAATATTTTCAGGTTATTTAAATGACAATGTGTAGTAAATTAGGCCTACCTATAAAATCAGTAAGTTTAGACTGGAGTGAGGTGAAACCAGAACAAAGCATGTTGTTGTTAGCTAGGTGCATTCAAATGTCTATGGTAGAAAATTATATTATTAGTTAATATAACTTCTAATATACTTCTACTTTTTAATACTTTTCAGGTTTAGCAAAAAAGCATCTTCTCTTACAAAGCTATAAAATCACTTTTTTTTTTTTTTTTTTGCAAAGAGGGCAAGAAAGGATTACAGTGAGAGTGACGGGTACTTTATTGTCAGTATCGGGCTCACAGATCACGTGGATAGGGCACTTTTTACTGTTTGTGTGGATGACCATTTGTGAACAAGGAAAAACCCTGCATTGATTCATTTGAATTGAAATATTTAATACTTTCACAGCAAAAATTATGTATGCAATTAATTTAGATGAATTAATCACAGAGTATGTAATTAATTAGATTAAAATTTTTAATCGACTGACAGCCCTACTTATTACATTACAGTTATTACATTATGAGTTGCTACAAACCCAAACCTCAGATTATCACACACACTCTTCACTCTATCAGAAGCCCATATATGTTTTAAAGATAACTAATAAAGCATCTCTGTATGATATAACGTAGCTAATATTCATCTAATCATGTTCACACTAACAGTGTTATAGATGGAGGCAGACAATATAATGTGAATTTAATGAGATTCCTCTTCAGTTATCACAAATTAACATTCTTCATTTTGCTTCTTTCTGCACCTCTTTTTTCATCATCATGTTTATTGATAGAGTTTATTTGTTTGTGTACTCTTTATTTTTTCATTAGTTTAGTTTTGGTCTCACTATGAACTATTTAAAAATGTCTGAGCACCAGATCATGTGACTATCAGAGAAATGATCTTACCTCAGATCCTCCAGTTTATACTGAGAATTCTCCAGTACAGAAGAAAGCATCTTCACTCCTGAGTCTCCTAGATTATTCCCAGACAGATTCAGTTTTCTCAGGTGTGAGGGGTTTGATCTTAGAGCTGAAGCCAGAGCAGCACAACCTTCATCTGTGACACCACAATCCATCAACCTGTAGAGAACAATGACACACTCTTCACTCTCTCAGATCAGATCAACACACATTAAGCCTCCAAATCTACTATTGGTAAACATATTTTATTAATTATTAGGCTTGGTAACCAAGTCTTACTGTGATGTAAAACCATACATGGCTACTCACTACCACTGTCAAATGATATTATATTACGATATGTTATATAGGCCTATAAAAAAACCTAAACACAGGTAAAATACACCTTAACAAAGACATGAATTATACAGTTGTGGTCAGAATTATTGGCACCCTTGGTAAATATAATCAAAGATGTTTTGGAGAAAAACATTAATTTCATAATGTGATTTTCCCCCACTTTCAATTCTTTTCCTTCATTGAAAAGTTAGATTTTTGCTCATTTTATGAATTAAAGATCAAAAGGATAAACAATGAAGATTTATTTTTACAGTCATCTTTGATCATATTTATCAAAGGTGCCAATAATTATGACCACAACTGTATATTCCCCTACCCACCAAATAAATATATTGTAATATAAATGGCTATAACATAGTTTTCAATATAAATATTCCACACTTCCACAAACCATGGTAATTTACTAAAGTTTATACATGGTAAAAGTTTGTGTGTTAGTGTGGTGATTTTTGGATTTAAAAGTCTTCTATCTTCATTCATAGCACATTTCTCCTGTTTTCCTCATCAGTCTTGTTGGGAATGTTGAGGCTGTTTCGTCCGATTTAAAACTAGTTCAATCATCGAGTGATTTGTAGTTTGTAAACGAAGGTGTGTGTCGAATTGAAACGCTTCTCACTAGATGTCGCAACACTGTTTTATAATGGTGGAATAATAATTAATAATTACCGTGAATAAACGCGGCTCCTTTAAACTTTTATTCCGTTATCCACTGGGCCATGCTATATAGTTCAAAGTAAACTAGTGAAGCACATGAAAACAGCGCTATTTGTTATATATTTGTCGTTAGTGACCGAGAAATCACCTCAGATGATTCAGTGACAGAGTGGTCCGAATGAATCCAAATCTTTTCAGATCATTATGGAAGCGCGTTTGGCCAATTCACAGAAAAGAATCGAGACAAAAGAATGATTAAGTCATTATATCGCTGGTTCCGTCGACAGAAATACGGAACATATAATATACATATATATATACATATAATATAAAGCGCCACTGCGGCCACATATCTAACCAAATTTAGTCTTTCTTTCTTTATTCGAAAAGAAATTAAGGTTTTAGATGAAAATATTCCAGGATTAAACAAATGATCGTCTTGCATGTGCTTCCGCCTTCCGTATTCTTCAAAAAGCTTATGCTGTATGTCCTACGCCTTCCCTATTCTACTTACGGAACGAACACAGCGCCAGTTTCGTTTTTTTCCGTGAAAAGAATAGGGAAGGCGTATGTTGCACATACAATTAAGAGCTATACACCATTTTAATCTGTGGAATATCTTCTTTTATTTGTGTACACTCAGAGTAAAAACAAAATGTTGTGCTTTTTGTAAAATAAAGAAAACTAACATGATGCGTGATCTCTCCTCTCCCTCTGAACGAACTCCAATCTGATAGTTCTCAGAAAATGAACTGTAACTTATGAATACTAATGACAAAAAAAATGACACATATGTCTAAAGAAACGTTGAAAGGTCAGGTTTTAAATCGTACAAGTCAAATCGAAAACAAACATTCTGTGTTTATGTAATCTGTATGAAAGGAGAGCCATGTCAGAAATCCGTGATTCAGCTCATTATCCGCTAATGCGGCCACGCCCACGGAGCCAGCGCTATTCAGACGCAAATTCTGAGTCAATACATGCATTCATCATCTCAATCGTGTATTTATTGTCTTGAAAAGTGTTTTGAATAGCCATAGTTAGCGATCTCTGGCCTCTGTAGTTATTTCCTAGATTGCCTATTCTTCTTTAGTGCTCAGGCATTTGTGGACTAAAGGTGCACAGAGTGCCCTCCGGCTGCAAGTATGAATTAAAAACAGTATCCAGCGTTCATATGTTACTGGATTAGGATAGATGGATAAACAGGTCTTGACAGATGAAGAGAGCGTGATACTGTCCTTGTGATGTTTTGCAGATGCAGATGGAGTTCGGCGTTGGAGGATGATGGCGGAGACACTCACACACACAGGCAGGTAGACACACGAGGAGACCAGGAGACGAAGGAGATGGAGGAGATGACTGGAGCAGGTAAGTATGGCGATTGGAGTCCTTAAGGTAAGCATACATGAATCGTAGTGCAAACGAGACCGGACAGTGAGTGTGTGTGAGTGTGGTGGTTTTGTAGTGGTGGTGATTGCAGTGCTGATGAGTCACAGGTGGTGGTGATCAGTATGCTGGTGATTGAGTGCGTGGGTAAGGGAGTGAGGTGGAACCTGACGTGTCTGTGACAGTACCCCCCCTCCCACGGCCCGCTCCTGAGGGCCGAGGACCCCGACGTCATGGTGGTCGTCCTCTAGGGCGTGGGGCAGGTCTGTCCGGGTGGTTGGCGTGGAAAGTTTGTAACAGAATAGGATCAAGGATATCATTCTTGGGGACCCATGAGCGTTCCTCGGGGTATTCCAGGTATTCCAGTTGACCACCATGGCGCCGGGAATCCAGAATCTCGTGAACCACGTACGCAGTGCCATCATCCAGGATGAGTGGAAGGGGGGGCTCGACGGCTGCCACGTCAGGTTCTGTGGAGGGAAGAACAGAAGGGTGGTGAGGCTTTAGTAGTGATACGTGGAATGTAGGATGAATTCTACTGTACTGTGCTGGCAGGTGGAGACGGTAGGTGACGGGGTTGATCTGTCGGACGATGGTGAATGGGCCAATGAAGCGGGGACTCAGCTTCTTGCAGGGCAGACGCATCCTGATGTCCCTGGTGGACAGCCAGACCTTCTGCCCTGGTTGGTAGACTGGAGCGTCGGAGCGCCGAAGGTCAGCTGTCATTTTGCGTCTGCGCAGGGCTCTCTGCAGTTGGTGGTGAGCCGAGTCCCAAGCCCTCTCACTCTCCCGGAACCAGTAGTCGACCGCTGGAACGTTGGAGGGTTCCCCATCCCAGGGGAACAGTGGGGGTTGGTAACCGAGTACGCACTGAAACGGTGTTAATCCAGTTGTGGCTTGGCGGAGGGAGTTTTGTGCGTACTCGGCCCAACCCAGGTACTGGTTCCAGGAGTTCTGGTGGCCGTGACAGAAGGTACGCAGGAAGCGGCCTATCTCCTGGATCTTCCGTTCTGTCTGCCCGTTCGACTGAGGATGGTATCCGGATGACAGGCTGACGGTCACACCCAGGAGGGAGAAGAACGCCTTCCAGACGTGGGAGATAAACTGGGGTCTTCTGTCGGAGACGATGTCTTCGGGTATTCCATAGTGACGAAAGACATGGTTGAACATCAGTTCTGCAGTGGTCATGGCGGTAGGTAGACCCTCCAGGGGGATCAGACGGCAGGATTTTGAGAAGCGATCTACCACCACCAGGATGCAAGTGTGACCATCAGACTCGGGGAGATCCGTGACGAAGTCCACTCCCAGGTGTGACCAGGGTCTCTCAGGAATGGGCAGAGGATTGAGCTTGCCGGTGGGAAGATGGCGTGGGCTCTTGGAGATGGCGCACTCCCTGCAGCCCTGCACGTACCTTCTGACGTCGTTGGCCATGTTGGGCCACCAGAAGCGTTGTTGGAGCAACGAGAGGGTCTCATTGACCCCCGGGTGGGAAGTGCCAAGTGAAGAATGTGCATTGTGCAGAAGTGGAGTGCGTCGTGCCCGTGTGACGTATTGCAAGCCTTGGGGGCAACCCGGCGGAGTGCGTGAGGAGGCATTGGAGGAGTGCATGGTTTCTTCCGACCACTGGATGGGGCCTACGAAGACTGACTCTGGGAGAATGGTGTCCGGGGTATCAGGTTTTTCGTCTGGAGCATGGAGACGAGACAGGGCATCAGCTTTTGTATTTTTTGAACCAGGGCGGTATGAGATGGAGAAATGGAACCGAGAGAAAAACATGGCCCAGCGAGCTTGGCGAGGGTTGAGTCTCTTGGCAGCCTTTAGATACTCAAGGTTCTTGTGATCAGTGAGAACTTGGAATGGGTGGTTAGCTCCCTCCAACCAATGCCTCCACTCTTCCAGGGCAAGCTTGACGGCCAGGAGTTCGCGGTCACCGATGTCATAGTTGACCTCCGCCGGGTTGAGCTTGCGGGAGAAGAAGGCACATGGATGGAGTCTACTTGGCGTCCCCTGCTGCTGAGAGAGGACCGCTCCCACTCCGGTGGTGGAGGCGTCCACTTCCACGACGAAAGGTAGGTCAGGGTTAGGGTGGACGAGGAGGGGAGCGGTGGTGAAGGCTCTCTTGAGGGTCTCAAAGGCGTTGGTGGCTTGCGGGGACCAGGACAGAGACTTGGGCTGGTGACGGAGCAGATTGGTGAGTGGGCTGACGATTGTACTGTAGTTCTTGATGAAGCGACGGTAGAAATTGGAAAATCCGAGGAAGCGCTGGAGTTCTTTGATGGTTGTAGGAGTGGGCCAGGTCTGGATGGCGGACACCTTCCCCTCGTCCATCCGGATGCCACTGTGGTCAATCACGTACCCCAGGAACTGGACAGAGGGCTGGTGGAAAGAGCACTTTTCAGCTTTGAGGAAGAGTTGGAATTGCCGTAAGCGTTGGAGGACCTCCGCAACGTGGTGGCGATGTTCGGCCAAGCTCCGGGAGTAGATGAGGATGTCATCAATATACACCAGCACGAACTTGTGGAGAAACTCCCGGAGCACCTCGTGTATGAAATCCTGGAATACGGAGGGGGCGTTGACCAGACCATACGGCATCACGAGGTATTCGTAGTGGCCGGTGGGCGTGACGAAGTCAGTCTTCCACTCGTCCCCCTCACGTATCCGGATGAGGTTATACGCGCTGCGGAGGTCCAACTTGGTGAACACAGTGGCACCGCGGAGATGTTCCAGGGCCGCTGGGACGAGGGGAAGTGGGTAACGGAACTTGACTGTTATCTTGTTAAGGGCACGGTAATCAATGCAGGGCCGCAAGTCTCCGTCCTTCTTAGCCACGAAAAAGAAACTTGAAGCAGCAGGGGAAGTAGACGGGCGGATGTAACCTTGACTAAGGGCCTCTTTGATGTATTCCTCCATGGCCTTCTCCTCCGGTAGAGAAAGGGGGAAGATACGTCCCCTGGGCACTGGCTCACCCGGTAACAGATTGATGGCACAGTCCCATGGCCGGTGTGGAGGTAGCTTGGAGGCGCGTTGCGGGCAGAAGACGTCACTGAAAGGGGCGTAGTCCGGAGGAACCTCCACGGAGCGCTTCTCCACGGGGCTTTCGATGGACGTGGCGTTGACGGAGAGAGTTTTGGAGAGAGGAGAGTTCGGAACAGGAAGCTCCGGGAAGCCTTCGAGCAAGCAGTGGTCGCCCCACTTCAGGACTTCGCCCGTGCGCCAGGAGATGGTGGGATTGTGAAGCTCAAGCCAGGGGCCCCCTAGAACCACGTCAGCGGTGGACTCCTCCAGAACCAGCAGATGAATACTTTCAGTATGGAGAATTCCCACACGAAGTTGAAGTGGTCCCACACAGTGATGGATGGTCTTACGGCTCAGGGGTTTGCCCGTGATGGAGTGGATTTGATAGTGAGTCGGAGACGGGGAGATCTTAAGTTTGAGTTGTCGACAGAGGGTGCTGGAGATGAAGTTTCCTGCTGACCCTGAGTCGAGGAGCGCCACCACTGGAACAGAGGTATTAGCAGCAGTAAGGTTTACAACAGTAGTGAGTGGTTTCATTTTCTGAATGGAGGGAATTATCGCACTCACCACGGGCCGAGGAGGACGGGTTGGGCATGCGGAGATGACATGCCCTGGAGATCCACAATACAGGCATAGGTTCAGGGTCAGCCTTCTCTGTCTTTCAGTTGTTGTAAGATGTGAATGGTCGACTTGCATAGGTTCGCTGGCTGGTTCTGGAGAGCTGACGGGTTCGGACCGACGGAGGAGGATGTTGGTGAGAGACTGGCCCTGGTGCTCGAGGAGACACGACTGGATACGAGAACCCACGCGGATGGCGAGTTGGATGAAGCGTTCAAGTCCTATGGAGTCCTCGTATGCAGCGAGATGCAGCCGCACGTTAGGCTCCAGACCTTGACGAAAGGTGGTGATGAGGGCTTGTTCATTCCATCCGCTGGTGGCGGCTAGCGTTCTAAACTGCAAGGCATATTCGTTGACAGAGTTATTTCCTTGTTTTAAATTATAAAGTTTCTCACCAGTCGATGAATCCGAGAGAGGTTTTCCGAAGACCTCACGGAAGTGAGAGACGAACGCCGGATAAGATTTCACCACAGATCCTTTTTGAGTCCACAGCGAATCAGCCCATTGGAGGGCCTTACCTTGCAGTTGTGAGATGATGAACGCAATTTTAGCCGTGTCGGTAGGGTAGAGGTGCGGCTGCATCTCCAGGACCAGTTCGCATTGAAGAAGAAATCTGCTGCACTCCTCCGCCGATCCAGAGTAGGGCGCCGGTTTGGCCATGGGACTGGCGGTGAATGCAGGTGAAGGAGCGGTGACGGTGGGTGCGGAAGCAGCCGCTTCGGTGGAAGACGGTGAAGATGTTTGTGGGGTGAGTGCTCGGCGTAATGCGTCCACGAGCTCTTGGAAAGGGTCGTTGGTGCTCATGCTGTTGACTGTTGGTATGGTCCGGTCTTCTGTTACAACAGAGACACGGAGGCAGACGTAAAAGCAATGTAAGCAGGTTTATTGTCAAACAGCAGAGTTACTGGATTAGGATAGATGGATAAACAGGTCTTGACAGATGAAGAGAGCGTGATACTGTCCTTGTGATGTTTTGCAGATGCAGATGGAGTTCGGCGTTGGAGGATGATGGCGGAGACACACACACACAGGCAGGTAGACACACGAGGAGAACAGGAGACGAAGGAGATGGAGGAGATGACTGGAGCAGGTAAGTATGGCGATTGGAGTCCTTAAGGTAAGCATACATGAATCGTAGTGCAAACGAGACCGGACAGTGAGTGTGTGTGAGTGTGGGGGTTTTGTAGTGGTGGTGATTGCAGTGCTGATGAGTCACAGGTGGCGGTGATCAGTATGTTGGTGATTGAGTGCGTGGGTAAGGGAGTGAGGTGGAACCTGACATGTCTGTGACATCATAGTGATAACAATAAATATTGAATAAATATTACTCCTCTGTATAGAAAATTGACATAAACATGAGAATCCATCAATATTTCTCCAAATGTGCATGCTTTTAAGCTAAAAGCCTATATGAAATGCCATAGAGGTAACATAACTGTTCAGACACTTTGTATCATAGAAATGCATTATATTTTAATAATAGAATACCATTATTTTAAATTGTAATAATATTTCACAGTATTGCTGTTTTTTCTGTATGTTTGATTTACATTATGATGAGCTGAGACATGATCAACAGGGTTTTTTCACAGCTTACCTGACTGAAAGAGCTCATTATTTATGCAGGTCATTAGAGCTCTTTATCTGATTCTTTTGTCTTCTCAGGTGAGAATCATCCATTATTCATGATTATTCACGCCTCCACACATACTGTGTTTCTTGACCAAAGATGTTTTAGAAAATTTAAATCTCTCTATTGTTTTATATGAAGGAGTAGGAATGATAATTTTTACATAATTTTGAAGCAAAAACTCTAGTCTACAACCTCAATACCCAGAAGTCTTGTGAACACAGATTTAATATATATTTTTTGGCTTTATTTCAGTGACTTAAGTTTTTTGTTTTTTCAATAACCACGCATAAACGTTATTCCTTCAAAAATACAAACATGTACATACATGTTCCTTACATATTATTGTAGCCTAGTTTGTGCTGAATACAGTGTAATGACACTTTTTCCATTAATATGTTTATGAACAACTGAAAAAAGCACAAATGTCAGGGCATGTCAAAACTTCTCCATGCCCCAAATCAGCCTCAGACCCCTGAGGGTTAAACACTTGCAGTCTGTATAATTCATAAACACAACTTCATTCTTTATAAATCTCTCCAACAGTGTGTAATGTTAGCTGTAGCCACGGAGCACTATCAAACTCATTCAGAATCAAATGTAAACATCCAAATAAATACTATACTTATGCGATTAGACATGCTGCATGACGAACACTTTGTAAAAATCCATTTCGAGGGTTATATTAGCTGTGTGAACTTTTGTTTATGCTGTTTAAGGCAAGCGCGAGCTCCGGGGGAGGGAAGCACGAGAATTTAAAGGGGCCGCAGCCTGAATCGGCACATATTTAATGATGCCCCAAAATAGGCAGTTAAAAAAATGAATAAAAAAAATCTATGGGGTATTTTGAGTTGAAACTTCACAGACACATTCAGGGGACACCTTAGACTTATATTACATCTTTTGAAAAGACGTTCTACGGCAGCTTTAAGTTCCCTTTGTTTGCTTCTTGTATTTAAGCCCTGTGTTCACCCTCATTCCTCGTCCGTTCTCGTCTTTGTTATGGTGTGTGTAATCCTCACGTGTGATCATTAAAGCCTGTATTCAACTAATCTTCTTCGTTTGCCTGGTGTTTGATACCATTTGTGACAGAAGAACAGACCAATACCAACATGGACTTACCGGCTGTCCAGCTGCTATACATCGACCAGGAGCAGCAGTCCCTCGAGGCCCACACCCAAAGGTTTTTAGATCTGGCATGCCTTACCAACATCCTGGATGAAACACTGAGAGTTTTTTTCTACATAAGCCTCAGCGCGAAGTCAAGAGGTCGTCTGCCTGG
The DNA here is from genome assembly GCF_018812025.1 of Megalobrama amblycephala. Taxonomy (NCBI): domain Eukaryota; kingdom Metazoa; phylum Chordata; class Actinopteri; order Cypriniformes; family Xenocyprididae; genus Megalobrama; species Megalobrama amblycephala. The sequence goes on from NC_063050.1 coordinate 1,849,657, forward strand.
TGTGGGTCCTCGGGGGAATTTTGCCAAATACGTGGAGTGGGTGCTGGTGAACTGTGATTCTGAGATCAAACAGATAGAGGTAATCAGCCTGCCGTGAGGAACGAGCTGGAGCTGACAAGTGGGACCGAGCTTCACATCGCCTCAGAACTGGAGTCCCGAGGACAGACGTCTGACCAGGTGTGTGAGCCGGCAACAACGTGCGCCAACATGGGAGTCCTCGTGGAGTTCGAGGGGATGGAGTGGAGCCCCACCCACATTCCCACCACAGAGGGTGAGCAAGCGCTGAACAATTTGTTTTCTTTTTACAAGGACTGTATTATAGAGGAGGATTCCCTGAGTCTCCTTTCCCCGCTGGTTCCGTCCAGCCCTGTGTCTACTGTGTTCCCTCCCAACCTCCCTCGCCCGCCTCCTCTCCAGCTACCATTCAGTTTCTCTGCCCAGTCGCCGCTGTCTCACGTTGGCACCTCAGTATCTCCTCTACCAGCCCTCTGTGATGTGGATCCACCTCAGGCCAGCCGTTCTACAGCGCTGTCTGGATGCCTGGACCCCTTAGCTCTACCTCTTGCCTCCGATCCAGTCTCTCCACCTCGGCTCGTCGACCAGACTCCTCTGCCATGGCTCCTCCCCCCCTTGGCTCTGCCTGGGACCATTGGCCATTCAGCTACACCGGGCTCCCTCCAAACTCTGGCTACACCTTGGTCAGACGTCGCCACGCCTTCACCACGGACTTACGAGTCGTCTGCTGCGCAACGTCTCTCCACCCCTACAGCTCCGTCTGGCTCCACCCTCCCTATGGTTCCGCCTCGGCCCTTAGTAGCTCCGGTTCCACCTCAGACCTCTGGCACACCGGCTCCTCCTCAAGGGATCGTCGCCACACCTCCCTCACGGCCTCCGAAACCTGTGGTGTCGTGCCTGGTCGTCGGCCATCCATCTGTCTTTGGGCTCCTTCTCCTTCGGCTCCGTCTCCATTAGTCATCCCCACAGTTTCGTCGAGGAGTTTTACACCATGGCTCCTCCCTCCCTTGACTCCGCTGTGGAGCACCATCCTGGCTAAACTCTGGAATTTACATCTACTCATCCTGCTCCTGGTCTTCCCCTGGCTCCTCCCACCCTCCACACCCCCTTGGACTGGTTTTTCTGTTCCCTGGACTCTTTTCTTGTTTTTTGTTTTACTCTGCCCTCCTCCATAACCACCACCCTCCCCTATCCGGGAGGGGGCGAACTGTTACAAATCCTCATGTTTCTGTGTTCCCCCTGTGACCTAGTTTTCCCCATTCTGTTTATTAGTTCATTTGATTCACCTGTGTCTCATTATCTCATCACCTTGTTAAGTTCCCTTTGTTTGCTTCCTGTATTTAAGCCCTGTGTTCACCCTCATTCCTCATCCGTTCTCGTCCTTGTTATGGTGTGTGTAATCCTCACATGTGATCATTAAAGCCTGTATTCAACTCATCTTCTTCATTTGCCTGGTGTTTGATACCATTTGTGAAAGGCGTAGGACATACAGCGTAAGCTTTATGAAGAATACGGAAAGCAAGGACATCTTGGATGACATGGAGGTGAGTAAATTATCAGGAAAATTTTATTTGAAAGTGGACTAATCCTTTAATAATGTCTCTATACGACCAGCAAACTTGTTTTGTATAGCTCTGGAAATTCCAACACAGTAAATAGCTGTTCATCCATTTTGCTTTCCGATTGTTTGGATGCCCCGTTGCTATTGGTAATCATCACAGAGCGCAGCGGCAAAAGTTGAACTATTTTGAACTTTGACCGCGGCGTGCGCGCAAGCTGCGCTCCACTGCATCTGCGCTTTGGTCGACGCAGTCCTCGCGCGGCGCAAGCCATTGAAACAAATGGGTTTCATAGCGCGCCGCAAGCCATTGAAACAAATGGGTTTCATAGCGCAGCGCAGCGCATACCACGTCCTGTGTGAAAGGGCCTTGATGATTAACACATAGGTTTTAGTTTCCCAAGTCTCATATCTTGACATTGTTTACTGAAGATCTGCACAGTATAATACTGCATCTTATGACTGTAATTTTACTGCTTAAAGTGACTTGAGTGATGCCTACTGAACAGGAGAGCGTGTGCTGCATCGATTGTGATATTGTCATGCCACAGCTTGAAAGTTTGGATAATTCAGATGATGAGACGACACCAATGTTCCCTCTAAGCTGCGCGCGTGCGCGGCCGCGCAGAAGAAATAATTGCCGCGCAGAGAACAGACATGAAAATGATTGTAGTAGTTTAAATGAGAAATAATTGCAGTGCTCTGGACAACCGCTATAGAGTTATTGTCGCTATAGAGTTGGAACCGGTGAATGCGGTTTACAGGTTTCATAGAAAGAGAACGATTGAGCGCGTGTGAGTTGGCTGGCCCTGAGCCAAATCAGTCGCGGTAAGAATACTGTAATGTTTGCGGACTAAATACATCAATACGAGAGGCAACGCGAAACGAAAAGAAATGTGAAATAACATGTCATGTTTTAATGAAAAGTGGTGGAAATAACGGATGAATGGCAGAGAATGCTAACAAAACTCTGAGACATTTACAATCACACACCCACCACAGGTGTAGCTTGCAGACTCAAAATACATCAGTGATATACCTCAGTTTAAATAGATTATTGTATGTGGTGGTGTGGGTTTCAGGGATGTTTAGATAACTATAAACGAGTTAACGTTCACTTTTCTTAAAAATATTTAGCTATCAGTTTAAATGCTTGTTTGTTTTCACTATATAATATATTAAAACAAATGGAAGCATTTAAACTGATATAATACTGTATATCCGTTTAAATACTTAAATATTATATTATATTTTATTATATTATAATGTAAGCCTAATAAAAAATTTATCTCACAAGGGGATTGTTTATGGCTCCTTGTCACTAAAAATCTTAACCTCCTGGTATATAAAATCTGGGAAATTCATAAGCAATAAACATGTAATTTTGATGGTTTAACACTGTCTGTTGCTAATAATTGACTGTACAAAAACACATTATGGTTGTCCCAAACCATCATTGTAACTGCTCATATTATATTATTATAAAGAATTTAACTGTCCTGCAGGAGGACAGAAATAATTTTTTAATAGAATTTCTTGGTAAAGACTGGTACAGTTAATACAGCAATGTGAAAAAATCTCAAGTAACCTAAAATGTGCTTAATTTAGTGACTGAACTGCTTAATTTCAAATATATTATTTAATAAATCACTAAGATACATCAAGGTTCAAATAAAATAGAAATGGCATATTAAAGTTAAATGTTACAGTTGCATGATAAAACCATTTTTGTGTGTGTTTACGTTCATTGTACAGGTCTGATATAAAATATGTTTTTGCTCAGGTGGCCAAAATGTGCGCTCAACAGAGAAAAGTTTTGCTCAGCGAGAAAAAAAATTAGAGGGAACATTGGACGACACATGTATCTCACATCAACACACGCATGCATCATAGTGCTCTCATGAGAAGAAGGAAGAGAGGAAATTGTTCAATAAAGTCATTATTTAGTTTTTTTGGCACACAAAATATTCTCATCACTTCATAACATTAAGGTTGAACCACTGTAGTCACATCATGGACTGTTTTAAATATGTCTTTATACCTTTCTGGGCATTGAAAGTGTAAATGAACTTGCTGTCAATGGAGGCCTCACTGAGCCATCAGATTTCATCAAAAATATCTTAATTTGTGTTCTGAAGATGAACGACAGTCTTACAGGTGTAGAACGACATGAGGGTGAATAATTAATGACATCATTTTCAGTTTTGGGTGAACTAACCCTTTAAGGACTTTACACTTGCTTGACTAAATGAAGAAAATGACTTTGAGTTGAGATCCAATGTTTCGAGACTTGACTTGAACTGTATGACTCGAGAATGACTTTATAACAACTTAAGTAATGAAATTGATTTTTATCAAAAATCATTACAGCTAACATTTTAGTTTAGAGTCCAATTCTCACTATTAAAGTTGCTATATTACTAGGCTATTGGCTGTTTATTAGTACTTACAAAGCACATAATAATGCCTTATTCTGCATGACCATATTCTAAATTCCTTAATCTTAATATCTTAACTTATCCAATACTTTACTAACTATTAATAAGCATCAATTAGAAGTTTATTGAAGCAAAAGTTGTTGTTAATAGTTAGTTAATAGTGAGTTTATAATGTAATTAATTTCTCATAATGTAAAAAAAGTTATTACATTATGAGCTCAAGATTTCAATACATTTTGAGAAAACTGTTACATTATGAACATTTTATTACAATAATAATATAATACTTATTACATTATGTGCAGTTATTACATTATGAGTTGCTACAAACCCAAACCTCAGATTATCACTCACACAGAGACAGTTAAAGGGTAAAAGCTGGAAATAACATTAATATTATTTTCACAATCAGTCACAACATTATGAGCAGAATTAAACTCAATTTAAACACAGTTTAAAGTTCAGAGACCTACAGAAACTGAAGCTGAATTTAAGACTCATTATCTGATGATCTCAGACACAATATTCACACACATGTGGTGTTACTGAACCTGGTACAATTTCCTTTTATTTCTTGTGAGTAAAACTATAAAAAATTTTGAATTAAATTATGATGATGAAAATCGTTTAAAGCTATTGTTACCTTAGTGTCTGCAGTTTATAATGTGGATTATCCTCCAGATCAGAGAGCAGCTTCACTCCTGAGTCTCCTAGTTTATTCACAGACAGATCCAGATGTCTCAGGTGTGAAGGGTTTGATCTCAGAGCTGAAGCCAGAGCAGCACAACCTTCATCTGTGACACCACAACCAACCAACCTGTAGAGAACAATGACACACTCTTCACTCTCTAAGATCAGATCAACACATATTAAACCTCCAAATCTACAAAACTTAACATAACCAGTTAATTAATAAATAAATATCATAATGCTGACTTTTCTTCAAAATTTCTATAGATAGATTTCTATAGATAGATAGTGTGATGATGAACACATAGGTTATCCTCATGTGCACATCAGTTCACAATGTTATTGTGTATTTATTTATGGGTTATGTTATGATTTGACATACAACACCAAACAGAATATCACCAATTACTCTTAATTAGTGGTGATACCATTTATTGGGACAGACATTGATGTGAATGTGTTGAAATGGCCATTGTCTTATTTGTAATATTTATGGATTATATTTTATCAAAGATATTTATGCTTATGATTACATATTGACGTGCATCTGAATAACACTGCTGTATAATGGTGTATTGACCCATATGGGTGGTAGAATCCGCTAATGTTTGACGGGAAGATTGTATACAAACTGGGGATGTTCAGGGGAAGGGGGCTTGTCAGGCCATTGATGGCCAATGGCTGTTGCTTGTCTGAAGACTGAAGTAATGTCTGAAGTAATGCCGTGTTTTGCTGCTCTCGGCATGTTTGTTTTGTATAGTTTAATTTGAGTATTTTTGTTGGTTTATTTATTTATTTTTTTTCATTATTTTTAACTTTGGTGTGGAAGAACATGCTTGACGAGACAGCTGTCCTAATTAAAATCACTGGGACATGAAATAGTGCTTGGTTGTACTCTACTTTTTCCATCTTTCCGGCCTCACGGCAAGAAACACGAGACAACTCAGGTTAGCTGTAAAAGCTACAGACACCCAACCTCTGGTGGCAGTAATATTGCATCTAAAGGTGGCAATGGTTGTAGCAGCTCTCCGACAGATAGACTATAGATATTATTATTGTGAATTATTTTAGTCACGATAACCATGTAATGAATGATTCGATATGGTGACAGCCCTGGTTCCGGTGAACCACACAAAACTTACCTCTTTTCAGCTGCAGATACACATTTTGAGGCAATGCTCAAGACCAAGGGTGGTCTGTTTGCACAAGTATTACAAGATAAGTTGATTGTGGTTTGTATGGATTATTATCCTTTCTTTTGCAGGATAATAATATATTTAGATCAAATTTTCTTTTTTTCAGGTAGAATGAAATTGCAAAATTCACAGTGACACAGTTTCATGTGAGAGTCACGTATTATCTTACCCCAGATCCTCCAGTTTACAGTGAGGATTCTCCAGTAAAGCAGAAAACAGCTTCACTCCAGAGTCTCCTAGTTTATTCCCAGACAGATCCAGTTTTTTCAGGTGTGAGGGGTTTGATCTCAGAGCTGAAGCCAAAGCAGCAAAACCTTCATCTGTGACACCACACTTCCACAACCTGTAGAGAACAATGACACACTCTTCACTCTCTCAGATCAGATCAAAAAGGAATTTCTCATGAACACATTCAAACTAACAGTGTGATGATGAGGTGAGAGAGACAATGAGATAAATTTAATTAAGTTAAAGATGAATAAAGTCTTCTGAAATCATCTTCTTCTTTTTGCTGCAGAACACTGTATTCAGATACTGAAACTCTGACATCAAATTCTACTACAGATCATAATTATAATACTGAAAAATAATTGATCATATGACATCTATAGCTCTCCTATCAACACACTGATGTGAGAATCACCCAAATACATTTTTCAGTAACACTTTCTATGAAGCCTGTTTATAATGCATCATAAGGATATTCTTAATGCATTATAATACATGCATAATGCCTGATAAACAACATTATAATATGCTGTTTAATCTTATAAATAATCATAACAATAGTAACAATATGATATAAAACTTAGCTATTTGTGGTTATAACTTTTAAGAGTATGATGCATTATAATACCAGATGAAGCCTGCATTCATAATTCATCATAAGGGTATTCTTAATTCATCATAATGTACACATAATGCCTTATAAAAAACTTATAATGTTGCATCATCTAATGAATATTCATAACAACAGTAATAATACTTAACTCTCTGTGGTTATTGCTCCCTCCGATCACCACCTGAGGGCACCCTTACCGGAGTACTAATCACCTCATGGACTACATTTCCCACACCACGTACCTGGACTGATTACTCAGACACGCCCACACACACCTGTTCCTTATCCCACAGACTTTAAAGACTCTCACAACCCATCATGCTTCGCGAAGTCTTGTTTTGCCCTGCTGACAATTCTGAGCGTTTTCCCTTGTGTATCGATCTCTTGTGTATGACCTTGGACTGCCTTGAACCTTTGTACCCTGTTTGCTGCCTGCCCTGTGAATTCTCTGCCTGGATATTGACTACCCCTGTCTCGTTTGCCGCCTGCTCTGATCTCCTGCCTGGTATTGTTTCTGATTCAGCCCTGTCTACCATACTGCTGTCGCTGTTGCCTGACCCTTGCCTGTACGACTACGATTTCCTAATAAAGCTGCAAATGGATCTCCCCGAGTCTGCCGCCCCGTTACAGTTATAAATAAGATGATTATTTATAACACACAATGAACATAATTTTATCCACTTAAGTTATAGAGTAATATATATCCCATAGTTTCATATTTTAATTTCCCAAGTCTCATATCTTGACATTGTTTACTGAAGATCTGCACAGTATAATACTGCATCTTATGACTGTAATTTTACTGCTTAAAGTGACTTGAGCGATGCCTATTGAACAGGAGAGTGTGTGCCGCATCGCATAACCTGATATTGCTGAGTTCAACATGTTCCTGGGTCAACATTTTTGTTGATCCTGGAACAACATTCAAATCAACCAATCAGATTTGAGGGACAATTTTACAGATTATGTCAAGTTTAGGCTTAAAATCACGAATTGGTGCTTCTACGTCAGTGTTATTCATCTATAATTTCCCTCTGATTTTTGGGATAACTTATAGGTAGTGTTAGGTTTAGGGGTAGGAATAGGGTTAAGACTAAATTTTCAGACTAGAATGTTGTTCCTGGATCAACAAAATATGTTGACCCAGGAACACATCTAACTCAGCAATATCAGGACGCGTGTGCTACATCGATAGTGATATTGTCATGCCACAGCTTGAAAGTTTGGATAATTCAGATGATAAGACGACACATGTATCTCACATCGCCACACGCATGTGTCGTAGTGCTCTCGTGAGAAGGAAGAGAGGAAATTGTTCAATAAAGTCATTATTTAGTTTTTTTGCTGTACAAAATATTCTCGTCGCTTCATAACATTAAGGTTGAACCACTGTAGTCACATGGACTGTTTTAAATATGTCTTTATACCTTTCTGGGCATTGAAAGTGTAAATGAACTTGCTGTCAATGGAGACCTCACAGAGCCATCAGATTTAATCAAAAATATCTTAATTTCTGTTCTGAAGATAAACGAAGGTCTTACGGGGGTAGAACGACATGAGGCTGAGTAATTAATGACATCATTTTTGGGTGAACTAACCCTTTAAGGACTTTACACTTGCTTGACTAAATGAAGAAAATGACTTTGAGTTGAGATCCAATGACTCGAGACTTGACTTGAACTGTATGACTCGAGAATGACTTTATAACAATTTAAGTAATGAAATTGATTTTTATCAAAGTCATCTCAGCAAACACTTTAGTTTAGAGTCTAATTCTCACTATTAAAGTTGCTTATTAGCATGAATATTACTTGGATATTGGCTGTTTATTAGTACTTACAAAGCACATATTAATGCCTTATTCTGCATGACCATATTCTAAATTCCTTATTCTTAATATCTTATCTTAATATTCTTAATATTCTTAATATCTTGTAGTATTTTAATAGTTAGTTAATAGTGAGAACTGGATCCTAAACTAAAGTATGACCTCATCACAACATCAGTTGATGAACAAAATAAACTACAGAAGATCAGAGTTTGCTCAATCACGTGACGCTGCACAAGCACAGAAAAACATACAGCGGGTGAGTGCCCTAAATACAGAGGGAAGAAGAAAATCTCCCAACATTGTTTCTTTTGGATATAAACACTTTGAAATAGACAATATTTATAAAAGGAGATTTGCAGCATAAATCTGTCAAGGGACATCGATTGGACACGACCATCACAACCAACTTCAAAAAGGAAAGCCATGTAAGCTAACCTGTTTGTTAGTTAATTTGACTAAATCTAGAGAGAAAAAAATGGTCAAAACAGCATGTATTTATACAATTTTATTTTTTCAACTGTAGCTTAAGGTTTTCAATAGATTAAAATGATAATTAATGATGGCATGTTTTATAATTAATGTAAAGTAAATTCGCTGACATTTGGCACATTTTATTTTAAATCATTGTGCTTTAATGCCAAATATTTCACTCTTTCTAATGACGGAAAACAATACATGAAACTGTTAATGATATACCAGTGTTTTATTGATGTTTCTCTATGAAGCAGGGTCAGACATGATTAGAAATGACACCAGAATTAATAAAATGCACCCAAAATTCAAGATATGGTGGCAAAACGGCCCTATTATGAGCTTTTTAGGTAACACTTTACTTGAAGGGGTGTGCATAAGACTGACATGACACCTTCATAATCATGACATGACACGTGTCATGAATATGAAGGAGGTTTTATGCATGTTTATGACAACTGTCATTAAGTGTCATTCGCTCAATTATGTTATTTTTAATGCAAAGATGACATTGTTTGAGAGTTACAACAACTTGACATAAACCAATACATCATAACCTGTCAGTGTCTTTGTCATGACAACTTGACATTACCAAGACATCATAACTTGTCATAAACATGACATAGCAGATTAATTATCAAACTTATAAAACTACTTAGCTTTATGGGTTAACATTACATTACATTATTTGGTAACACATCAGTATACGGAACACAAATATAAATGATTAACTATGACTTTTCCCTCAATAAACTCCTAATTTACTGCTTCTAAATATAGTTAACTGTTAAGTTTAGGTATTGGGTAGGATTAAGAATCTAGAATAAGGTCATGCAGAATAAGGCATTAATATGTGCTGAACAATTACTAATAAATAGTCAATATTCTAGCAATATGCATGCTAATAGTAATAAGCAACTAGTTAAAAGACCCTAAAATAAAGTGTTACCATTATTTTATAACAGTGTTATCTTTTTTAAGAAATTTGAAATTGTCTATTATCTGACCTTCTATTGGAGGAAACAAAAAAAAAAGAAGAAAAATATTCATGACGCTGTTATAAAATTATTTGTCAGAGTATTGTCACTTAATGACATTTTAATGACAAGTTCAATTTGTGCCACTGTAGTTGAGGTCAAGATAAATATTCATGACACTATTATAATGGCCTCATGACAGCCAATGTCAAAACCAACCACATGACAATTTAATGTAATGTTAACATAAATAATGTCAAGTTGTCATGACAAAGACACTGACAGGTTATGATGTATTGGTTTATGTCAAGTTGTCGTAACAAAGATATCTCAAACAATGTCATTGTAGGGTCTGCACAGTCTCAAGGATGAGCAGGTCCCACCATAAACTGTGTTTAAGCCTCAATTCACGGAACTTTGGTTTGTAAATCTTACATCGATTCCGGCCCGGCAGACACTAATGGATCACGAGACCTTTTTTTTATGACTATTTCGATAAGTCCCAAACCTCTCCTCTGTGACTTCAAAGGAGATGCGAACGCCACGGATCGGGTTTCGAAAGACAGGCCCGAATTCCAAACAGTCATAAAAGGAAAATACACGCACGCACCCACAGACACACACACACATACAAAGACTGTATACACAAATATTATACCTGCAAATATGAATGTATCTGCCATTGTAGTGCTCGCTGCATGTATGTGTTACTAGTGTAGAATCGTAGAATTGACTGTAGTAGGTTAGTTTTCATGTTAAACGATAGTAATAGAGTGTAAAGTGTATCTTCTTTATATGACGAGAGACACCTGTCGAGTTTGATCTCTCCGTAAAGCTGTGAATCCGAGCTATTCACTCATGTACGTTACATTTCTGCCAAATGCATCGTTCAATGTTTAATAATACTATGAAGAAAATGCACTGATTCAACATACCATAAATTTATTCGGGAGACAGGACAAAGGAATGTGGAAACCCGCCAAATCGCAACGCTAGCATTGGAGACGTTATCAAGAAGGCGTTCTGGTCTGTTGTCTTTAAAACACCATGACACGCGTCTTTTGGTGGCACAAGTTTTCTGCACGAGTTCCTGCCGTCAAGACGGACTCTCTTCTTTATTTTCCGGTCATATTACAACAGTTAAACCTTCGTTTGAAACTTCGCCGAAACAACCTCCGGACGAAGGAGCAACTATCAAACCGAGCGCTCCGAAACTCCAAGCACCCTGACTAACCTATGCAAGTATAACGTTTTCACGATTTTAAATACTGAGTTTCCTTGCTGGCTCTTACAGGTGAACGGTTGCAATTTGACCTGCTTTGATCATCTCGTTCGTTTCTGCCTCTCCTTCTACTTTGTATGTATTTGTATTTACTTGTGTCCATTTAGCCGTATAACCTGTGTATTACCCGTTTCGTATATTAAACTCATTATATCCATGCTTTTTGTTCACTTGCTCATTTTAGCAACAACCGAGTCACTTTAACGTTCTGATTCTAATATCCTTGCTCTATATTTGGAGTCTATGATAGAAAGTTAGTCTCCCGGCCCGAGAATAACATTTCTGTCGTGATAATCTGTGGATAATTTTCCGTTTCGGTGGACGAACTGATAGTTTTCCACATAATTATTAAACCAGAACTAATCATATATGTGATTGATTATAATTCGTTGTAGTTAATTCACCATATATGTTTAATTCCCCGTTGGGTCGATATATGAACGTCATAAAGCTTTCTGAATTATGATATTCATATTTCATCCATAAATTGATTAATAACTGTACATCGCTACATCATCTTTGCATTAAAAATGACATAATTGAGTGAATGACATTTAATGACAGTTATCATAAACATGCATAAAACCTCTTTCATATTCATGACACGTGTCATGTCATGATTATGAAGGTGTCATGTCAGTCTTATGCACACCCCTTCAAGTAAAGTGTTACCGCTTTGTATATTTAACATATGATATTTAACCCTCAGGGGTCTGAGGATTTTTAGGGCCCTGGAGAAGTTTTGACATGCCCTGACATTTGTGCTTTTTTCAGTTGTTCATAAACATATTAATGACAAAAGTGTCATTACACTGTATTCAGCACAAACTAGGCTACAATAATATGTGAGGAACATGTATGTGTTACAGTATAGACACCGGAGACAGATGTAGAAGCAGTTTGGATGTTTATTTGAACAATCAGCAGAGCAACAGGTAAGTGCAATAATTGATATGAAGACTCTGAGGATGAAAGAGAGGTAATACTGTCCTTGTTTGTATAGTAGATGCAGTTCGGTGAAGACGTTGGCGTTGGCAGACGGGAACACTCACACACACAGGTAGGTTGAAACACGAGGAGACCAGGAGACGATGGAGAGTATGGAGACAGGTAAGTATCGTATTGGGAGTCCTTGAGGTAAGCATACAACTAGTGTATCACAAACGAGACCGGACAATGTGTGTGTGTGAGTGTGGGGCTTAAGTAGTGTGGTGATGATTGTGATAATGAGTTGCAGGTGGCGGTGATCAGTACTCCGGTGATTGGGTGCGTGGGTAAGGGAGTGAGGTGGAACCTGACGTGTCTGTGACAGTATGTACATGTTTGTGTTTTTGAAGAATAACGTTTATGCGTGGTTATTGAAAAAACAAAAAACTTAAGTCACTGAAATAAGGCCAAAAAAAATATATTAAAACTGTGTTCACAAGGATTCTGGGTATTGGAGGTTGTAGACTAGAGTTTTTGCTTCAGAATGAAGTAAAAATTATCCTTCCTACTCCTTCATATAAAACAATAGAGAGATTTAAATTTTCTAAGACACTTTTGGTCAAGAAAGTTTTGGTCAAGGTTTATTGTCAAACAGCAGAGTTACTGGATTAGGATAGATGGATAAACAGGTCTTGACAGATGAAGAGAGCGTGATACTGTCCTTGTGATGTTTTGCAGATGCAGATGGAGTTCGGCGTTGGAGGATGATGGCGGAGACACTCACACACACAGGCAGGTAGACACACGAGGAGACCAGGAGACGAAGGAGATGGAGGAGATGACTGGAGCAGGTAAGTATGGCGATTGGAGTCCTTAAGGTAAGCATACATGAATCGTAGTGCAAACGAGACCGGACAGTGAGTGTGTGTGAGTGTGGTGGTTTTGTAGTGGTGGTGATTGCAGTGCTGATGAGTCACAGGTGGTGGTGATCAGTATGCTGGTGATTGAGTGCGTGGGTAAGGGAGTGAGGTGGAACCTGACGTGTCTGTGACAGTACCCCCCCTCCCACGGCCCGCTCCTGAGGGCCGAGGACCCCGACGTCGTGGTGGTCGTCCTCGAGGTCGTGGGGCAGGTCTGTCTGGGTGGTTGGTGTGGAAGGTCTGTAACAGAGTAGGATCAAGGATATCATTCTTGGGGACCCATGAGCGTTCCTCGGGGCCATAGCCTTCCCAATCCACCAGGTATTCTAAGAGGCCACCACGGCGCCGGGAGTCCAGGATCTCTCGCACCACGTAAGCAGTTCCATCGTCCAAGATGAGTGGAAGGGGGGGCTCGGCGGCTGCCACGTCAGGTTCTGTGGAAGGAAGAACAGAAGGGTGGTGAGGTTTTAATAGTGACACGTGGAAGGTGGGATGAATTCTTTTGTATTGTGCAGGAAGCTGTAGTCTGTAGGTGACGGGGTTGATCTGTCGGAGGATGGTGAACGGGCCAATGAAGCGGGGACTCAGCTTCTTGCAGGGCAGGCGCATCCTGATGTCTCTGGTGGACAGCCAGACCTTCTGCCCCGGTTGGTAAGTTGGAGCTTGGGAGCGCCGAAGGTCGGCTGTCATCTTGCGCCTGCGCAGGGCTCTCTGCAGCTGGTGGTGAGCTGAGTCCCATACCCTCTCGCTCTCCCGGAACCAGTAGTCAACTGCAGGAACGTTGGAGGGTTCCCCGTCCCAGGGGAACAGTGGGGGTTGGAAACCGAGCACGCATTGAAAAGGTGTTAGTCCAGTAGTGGTTTGACGGAGGGAGTTCTGGGCGTACTCGGCCCAACCCAGATACTGGTTCCAGGAGTCCTGGTGGCCGTGACAGAAGGTACGCAGGAAGCGGCCGATCTCCTGGATCTTCCGTTCCGTCTGCCTGTTCGACTGAGGATGGTATCCAGACGACAGGCTGACGGTCACACCCAGGAGGGAGAAGAACGCCTTCCAGACTCGAGAGACGAATTGAGGTCCTCTGTCAGAGACTATATCTTTGGGGATCCCGTAGTGACGAAAGACATGGTTGAACATTAATTCCGCTGTGGCCATGGCAGTCGGTAGACCTTCCAGGGGTATTAGACGGCAGGCTTTGGAGAAACGGTCTACAGCGACCAGAATGCAGGTCTGACCATCAGACTCTGGGAGATCAGTGACGAAATCCACTCCCAGGTGTGACCAGGGTCTCTCAGGAACGGGCAGAGGATTGAGCTTGCCGGTTGGAAGATGGCGTGGGCTCTTGGAGATGGCGCACTCCCTGCAGCCCTGCACGTACCTTCTGACGTCGCTGGCCATGTTGGGCCACCAGAAGCGCTGTTTAAGCAGCGAGAGGGTCTCATTGACCCCCGGGTGACCAGTGCCAAGTGAAGAGTGAACGGAGTGCAGGAGTGGAGTGCGTCGTGTCCGGGTGATGTAGCGTAAGCCTTGGGGGCAACCCGGCGGAGTGCGTGAGGAGGCATTGGAGGAGGGTAAGGTCTCTTCTGCCCATTCGATGGGGCTTACGAAGATGGTTTCAGGCAGGATAGGTTCAGGTTCGTCGCTCTTTTCCTCGGGGGCGTGGAGACGTGAGAGAGCATCGGCCTTGAGGTTCTTGACACCAGGGCGGTATGAAATGGTGAAGTGAAATCGTGAGAAGAACATTGCCCACCGGGCTTGACGAGGGTTGAGTCGCTTGGCAGCTTTCAGATACTCGAGGTTTTTATGGTCGGTTAGAACTTGGAATGGGTGGTTTGCCCCCTCCAACCAATGCCTCCACTCCTCAAGGGCGAGCTTGACAGCCAGGAGTTCGCGGTCCCCGATATCATAGTTTACCTCCGCCGGGTTGAGCTTACGGGAGAAGAAGGCGCATGGATGGAGCCTACTTGGATTCCCCTGCTGCTGTGATAGTACCGCTCCCACTCCGGTGGTGGAGGCGTCCACCTCCACGACGAATGGTAGGTCTGGATTGGGATGGACGAGGAGGGGAGCGGTGGTGAAGGCCTTCTTGAGCGACTCAAAAGCTTCAGTGGCAGGCTGGGACCAGGACAGAGACTTGGGCTGCTTCCGGAGGAGGTTGGTGAGTGGATTGACAATGGTGCTGTAATTCTTGATGAACCGACGGTAGAAATTGGAAAATCCGAGGAAACGTTGGAGTTCTTTTATGGTACTTGGAGTGGGCCAGTTCTGGATGGCAGAGACCTTCCCCTCGTCCATCCGGATGCCACTGTGGTCAATCACATATCCCAGGAAGTGAACTGAGGGCTGATGGAACGAGCACTTCTCTGCTTTTAGGAAGAGATGGAACTGCCGTAAGTGCTTGAGGACCTCCGCAACGTGGTGGCGATGTTCGGCCAAGCTCCGGGAGTAGATGAGGATGTCATCAATATACACGAGAACGAACTTGTGGAGGAACTCCCGGAGCACCTCATGGATGAAGTCCTGGAATACGGAGGGGGCGTTGACCAGGCCATACGGCATAACTAGATATTCATAGTGGCCGGTGGGCGTGACGAAGGCGGTCTTCCACTCGTCCCCCTCGCGTATCCGGATGAGGTTGTACGCGCTGCGGAGGTCCAGCTTGGTGAACACAGTGGCACCGCGGAGATGTTCCAGGGCCGCTGGGACGAGGGGAAGTGGATACCGGAATTTAACTGTAATCTTGTTTAATGAGCGGTAATCAATGCAAGGCCTCAAGCCTCCGTCCTTCTTGGCCACGAAGAAGAAGCTTGAAGCAGCAGGGGAAGTAGACGGGCGGATGTAACCTTGACTAAGGGCCTCTTTGATGTATTCCTCCATGGCCTTCTCCTCCGGTACTGACAGGGGGTATATGCGTCCCCTGGGCACTGGTTCACCCGGTAACAGATCGATGGCACAGTCCCATGGCCGGTGTGGAGGAAGCTTGGAGGCGCGTTGCGGGCAGAAGACGTCACTGAAGGGGGCGTAGTCGGGGGGAACTTCGACGGAGCGTTTTTCCATAGGACTTTCGATGGAGGTAGCGTTGATGGAGAGACTTGTGGAGAGCGGAGATCTTGGAATGGGCAGTTCTGGAAAACAGCCAGGGAAACAGTGGTTGCCCCACTTCAGGACTTCGCCCGTGCGCCAAGAGATGTTGGGCACTCACCACGGGTCGAGGAGGACGGGTTGGGCATGTGGAGATGACATGCCCAGGAGATCCACAGTATAAGCATAGATTCAGGGTCAGCCTTCTCTGTCTTTCTGTGGGTGACAGACGGGAGTTATCCACTTGCATAGGCTCGGGGGCTGGTTCTGGGGAGCTGACGGGTTCGGACCGACGGAGGAGAGGTGTAGTCTGTGACTGGCCCTGGTGCTCAAGGAGACACGACTGCATACGAGAACCCACGCGGATGGCGAGTTGGATGAATCTTTCAAGTCCTATGGAGTCCTCGTATGCAGCGAGATGCAGCCGCACATTAGGCTCCAGACCTTGTCGGAAGGTAGTTATGAGGGCTTGTTCATTCCATCCGCTGGTTGCGGCGAGCGTTCTGAACTGCAAGGCATAATTGTTAACAGTCTTATTTCCTTGTTTCAAATTGTACAATTTCTCACCAGTAGAAGAATCTGCCAACTGATCCATTTTGAGTCCAGAGCGAATCTGCCCATTGTAGGGCCTTACCTTGCAGTTGGGAAATAATGAACGCAATTTTCGCCGTATCGGTGGGGTAGAGGTGCGGCTGCATCTCCAGGACCAGCTCACACTGAAGGAGGAATCCGCTGCAATCCTCCGCCGATCCTGAGTAGGGCGCCGGTTTGGCCATGGGACTGGCGGTGAATACCGGCGATGTAGAGGTGACTGTGGAGGCGGTGGCAGCAGCGGTGGCTGGTGCTGGAGACGGTGACGGTGGTTGAGGAGTGAGTGCTATCCGTCAAGGGAGTGAGGTGGAACCTGACGTGTCTGTGACAGTATGTACATGTTTGTGTTTTTGAAGAATAACGTTTATGCGTGGTTATTGAAAAAACAAAAAACTTAAGTCACTGAAATAAGGCCAAAAAAAATATATTAAAACTGTGTTCACAAGGATTCTGGGTATTGGAGGTTGTAGACTAGAGTTTTTGCTTCAGAATGAAGTAAAAATTATCCTTCCTACTCCTTCATATAAAACAATAGAGAGATTTAAATTTTCTAAGACACTTTTGGTCAAGAAACACAGTATGCATGGAGGCGTGAATCCTCATGTATAATGGGTGATTCTCACCTGAGAAGACAAAAGAATTGAATAATAATGACCTGAAATGACTTGCATATTAATGAGGCCTTTCAGTCAGGTAGGCTGTGAAAAAACCCTCTGTGATCATGCTGATAACAGGATTAAAGTCCACTCAGGACAAAAAAAAACATGATTTTTGTGATCTCATGCATGCACGTATTATTGCACATGATATGAAGAAAATTTTGTATAGGCCTATGTTAAATTACACTACCAGTCAAAAGATTGAACACATTGCCATTATAATGTTTTTAAAAGAAGTCTCTAACCAAATAATGGTTTTCTATTTTAATATACTTTAAAATATAATGTATTTCTGTGATGCAAAGCGTCTGAACATTCCTACCTCTAGGGCATTTCATACAGGCTACTATATTTGTTTTATTATAGAGCCTAAATGTTGATGTGCAGTTGACAAACTATACATCATTAAAAAGATCTAAGACTCAAGCTTCACATTTTGACTCTTAAAATCTTATATTGACCATAATTTCTTAATATGCTTAAAAGCATACACATTTGGAGAAATATTGATGGATTCTCATATGTTTATATCAATTTTCTATACAGAGGAGTAATATTTATTATTCTATATTTATTGTCATCATTATGAGCGCTGGATGCTGTGTTTTTAATTCATACTTGAGCCGGAGGGAGCTCTGCCCCTTTTGTCCACAAATGCCTCAGTAAAAGAAGAGGCATATCATGTGACAATCAAGGAACTAACAGAGGCAAGATATCGCTAAATATGGCTATTCAAAACATTTTTGAAGACAATAAATACACGATTGAGATGACGAATGCATGTATTGACTTAATTTGCGTCTGAATAGCGCTCGCTCTGTGGGCGTGGCCGCATTAGCGGATAATGAGCTGAATCACAGACTTCTGACATGGCTCTCTTTTCATACAGATTACATAAACACAGAAGGTTTGTTTTCGATTTGACTTATATGTTTTAAAACCTGACATCTTAACGTTTTTTTAGACATAAGTGTAATTTTTTTGTCATTAGTATTCACTAAGTTACAGTTCATTTTCTGAGAACTATCAGACTAAACTTCGTTCAGAGGGAGACGAGAGATCACGCATCATGTTAGTTTTCTTTATTTTACAAAAAGCACAACATTTTGTTTTTACTCTGAGTGTACACAAATGAAAGAAGATATTCCACAGATTAAAATGGTGTATAACTCTTAATTGTATGTGCAACATTGACGGAGTATTTTGAGTCTCTTTCACACTGATAAGAAAAAAACCACGGTGGTATCGCCGACGATACCCTCAGACCTCAGAGTGTTAAGCAATATTTCCAGAATATTAGCATGGCTGCTAATGTGATATTAATTGCGTTTTTTATCTCCTGCGCAGAGCAGGAGGCCGTCCGCGTCGTGGGGGCTGGGCCAGGTCAATGGGCCTGGCCACGTCCAAATGAGCCGGTTTAAGGCGGTCAGTGGAGAGTTTACCACCCCTGTCGACCACAAAGTGTTTGTCCCCTGTTTCTAGAACCCGGAATGGGCCCTCGTAGGGCGGGCGTAGCGGTCCCCTGTGGGCATCGTGGCGAATGAAAACATAGTCGGCTGTTTGAAGTCCAGCAGGGATGTGCAACTGAGAGAGGCCGTGACAGGAATTAGAGACAGGTGCAAAAAGCCTCACATAGTAGACCGCTGGAGAGTAGCAGACCAGGGAATCGTGGTGCTAGGGACAAAATCCCCTGGTACTCGCAGCGGCTGTCCGTAAACAAGCTCCGCGCACGAGGACTGAAGGTCCTCCTTTGGTGCAGTCCTGATACCCAGCATCACCCACGGGATCGACCGAGTTGCTGTCTTTGAGGCTGGCACGCAGGGCAGCCTTCATCGATCTATGAAAACATTCACAGAGTCCGTTAGCCTGCGGGTGATATGCAGTTGTGCGGTGGAGTCTCACTCCGAGGCTCTGTGCGACAGCGTCCCAAAGCTCGGACATGAACTGTGCGCCTTGGTCAGAGGAAATGTCCGAAGGGGTGCCGAAATGGGCAATCCAGGTGCCAATAAATGCCCGTGTCATCTCGACAGACGCCACTGATGTCAGTGGCACAGCCTCAGGCCAGCGGGGGGTTCCTGTCAACCATGGTTAACAGATATGTGAAACGTTGAGAGGACGGCAGAGGACCAACCAGGTCCACGTTTACGTGGTCAAAACGCCTCTCAGGAACCGGGAAGGATTCTAACGGGGCTTTAGTGTGGCGGTGTACTTTGGCCCGTTGGCACTCAACACAGGTGTTAGCCCAGTCCCTAATGTCCTTCTTGAGGCCGTGCCACACAAACTTTGCAGAAACAAGCCTCTGTGAAGCTTTCGCACCTGGGTGGGAGAGACCATGGATGGCATCAAAAACTTGATGCCTCCACCCTGAGGGAACGATAGGCCGAGGACTACCTGTGGAGATGTCACACAGGAGCGTTGTGCCGGCATTGCCAAAAACCACATCCTTGATCTGCAGCCCTGTAGTCGAGGTTTTCAGATGTTGCACGTCTGGTTCTGTGGTCTGAGTTGCGGCCATGCGGTTGTAATCCAAACCAAGATGAACTGCCCCTGCCACAGCCCGTGATAAGCAATCCGCCACGTGGTTGCTCTTACCGGCAACGTGCTGCAAGTCTGTGGTGAACTCCGAAATGTAAGACAGATGCCGTTGCTTGCGGGCGGACCACGGCTCAGCCACCTTGGCCATGGCAAAAGTCAGCGGGTTGTGGTCCACAAAAGCAGTGAAGTGTCGGCCTTCCAGCAGGGAACAAAAGTGTCTAATGGCGAGGTAGAGACCCAGCAGCTCGCGGTCGAAAGTGCTGTACTTCCGCTGACAAGGGGGCAGCTAACGGCTAAAGAAAGCCAGCAGCTGCCAGGCCCCACCTACCCACTGCTCGTAAACAGCACCGACAGCATAATCAGAGGCGTCCGAGGTGATGGTGATGGGGGCTGTAGGAGAAGGATGCACCAGCATGGTACAGTGTTTCCCATACATTGACTAGACTGTGGCGGCCTGCCACATTCTAATTTGTCCCGCCACAGTCTCAAATTACGCCTATCGCGATATTTAAATAATCGATTGTTAATTGAGTCATAAGGCAAAAGAAATAGACTTGCACCAGTTAAGTTTTCGTGCACTATATTCAAACTCATCTGAAGCCATTCCATAGCTTCATGTGAGGACAGAAGAATATGTACATTGTTAAATTTAGGTTCAAAGAAACTCGTCTTCCCTCCGCTGCAGCTGTCAATTATTCTCTGTTCAGCACTCAAACAGCGTGTCGCATTCGGTAACGACACTCAGCACGGTAAAACTCTCCAATATGATATATTCCCATTATAATACTTGATATGTAACTTTGGATAAAGGGCTGTGGATTTGCATAAAATGACTTTATCTTGCTGGGGTTTATTGCCGTTTCTGAACGATGTCATACTGGCTACAGTTAGATCGCACGACACAAGGACTGGTGTCACAAGCACAATAACTGGTATTTAAAAGTGAAAAGAAACATACGATCAATAAACTGTTAGTTGCAGATACACACAGGGGGTATCTTTGTGCCGTGAACTTTTCAATGCGCTGCGCAACTGCGTGCTGTGACTCCGTATTGCTTCAAGCACATCATTCTGCACCCGGGATGCACATTAGCGTTTTTTTGCTGCTGTTTTGAAGCATTTCATATTATCATGGTTTTGCACACTGAAAGATTATTAATAGCCTATTTTGTTCTTTCGTATTTATATCTTGTTGCCCCATTAAACAGCTGCTCAATACATTTAAAATAAAGGTATTTTAATCTTAGATTATTATGAAAACATATGTCTTTACATTTATATATAAATCAAATATAAATAGTTTTTTTTTTCATTTCATAAGAATGCATATAGTAAACTTTATTAACATATTTAGATTTAATAAAATTACTGTGGGAAGTTTTTCTCAAGAATTAGGCTAGCATACTTTTTTTCTGCTAAATTATATAGTCACCTAGATTATTTATTTATTTAGTTATTTATTCTTTGGTCAGCTTATGATTATATATTTTTATTCATTTGTTATTTTTCTCTATAATGAAGTAGTGTGTTTAGTGCATTGTGGCCAGAGTGGCCATTAGTTTTACAAATACAGATATATAGATACAGGCCTCCACTAATTATTCTAGAAATAAATTAATTCAACAAAGGTAACCTCTTTTGCTACATATTTTTAATGGTTTAAATGTATACTCTACATGTTTGACCACTTATGAACGATCATTTAGCCTACTATATGTTGTGTACATGACTAATGTGCCCTACCATCACCAATAAACAAATTACTATTAGAGCACAAAATTGTTTACAAGATAACAAATTTCTTCATTGATCTAATCACTTAAATTTTGGTCTCAGAATACACGAACTGGCACTTGGCGGGGTTGACAATTAGTCCATGGTGGCTAAGCCGCTCAAAAAGGGTTCGGAGGTGCGCCAGGTGCTGAGACTTAGACGTGCTCGCTACCAGGATGTCATCCAAGTACACAAAAAGGAAAGGCGGGTCCCTCCATGAGGCGCTGGAAAGATTGGGCAGCGTTTTTAAGGCTGAACGGCATGCGCAGGAACTCAAACAGACCAAATGGCATGATCACTGCCGTTTTGGGAATGTCCAGTGGGTGCACTGGCACCTGATGATATCCCCGGACGAGGTCCACTTTGGAAAAAATCACCTTGCCAGCCCAGGTGTGCTGAAAAATCCTGTATGTTCGGGACTGGGTATCAGTCAGGTGCCGTTGCCTCATTAAGCCACCGGTAGTCGCCACACGGGCGCCAGCCGCCGCCAGGTTTGGGGACGATGTGGAGGGGTGATGCCCACGGGCTGTCGGATCGGCATACTATGCCCAGGCGTTCCATGTTTGCGAACTCAGCCTTTGCAACGGCAAGCTTGGTCGGGTCGAGGCGCCGAGCGCGGGCGTAGACGGGTGGACCAGTAGTGGCGAGATGGTGCTCCACACCATGCTTCACAGTAGATGCAGAGAAAGTGGGCTGAGTGAGGGCTGGGAAACTGGCCAGTAGACGTTGGAAATCATCGGAAGCTGAGAGCATGCTAGACAGTCGTATGGAGTCCGCCTCACTGAGAGTGCACGTATAAGAACAAAACGTGACAGCATCAATCAGATGGCGGTTCTTTACATCCACCAACAGTCCATGTGCACACAAAAAATCAGCGCCGAGGAGGGGAACGGCAACCTTTGCAATAACAAAGTAATAACAAACAAATAACAAAGTCCCAACCGAAATGCTGTCCTCCGAAACACAATTCGACATACCTCGTTCCATATGTGCGGATGGGGCTACCGTTGGCGGCTTCCATAGGTGGGCCGTGGCTGTCGGTTACCATGTCCAAACGGGATGCAGGCAGAACGCTCCTTTATGCTCCAGTGTCGCACAGAAAACGGCATCGTGAGAGATGCTATCGTGGATGAAAAGCAGCCTGCCTAGATGGCCGACACTCATGGACACTACTGAGTGCCGGCCCTGGCATTTCCCGAAACACTGAAACTGCATGGTGAACTGAATTTGTTAGCCTTGGTTCCAAACTTTGCAAGATAGAAACACAACCCTGAGGGCTGTTGGGTGCCAGAAGACGGCTGCCGACGAGAAGTGGTCGCAGCAATGAGTGTGGAGTCGTCCCGCGTCACCGAAGAGATGTGCGTGGGAAAAAGCGCGGCCGCACAATGTCCCTGACCCGCCAGGAAAAATTTATCAGCCTCTTCAGCTAGTCTACGACAGTCAGTGATTGTGGTGTTGGCTAATGCAGCTCTCACTTGGGAAGGCAGGTGACGCAGGAAAAGCTGGATGAAAAGAAAATCAGGTCTGTGTTTGCCCAAAAGATCCAGCATATGGTCCATGAGCTCGGACGGTTTGCTGTCACCCAGTCCTTGAAGTGAGAAAAGCCTGCTGGCTCTCTCAGCGTCCGACAGTTCAAACGTTTTCAACAGGTGGGCTTTAAGTGCTGTATACTTCTCATTTTCGGGAGGATTTGTAAGAAGGCTCACCACTCTGGATGCTGTTGAATTTCCGAGGGCAGACACAACGTAGTAATATTTTGTTGTATCCGCGGTGATCTCACGCAATGCGAACTGCGCTTCAGTCTGGGCGAACCATGCCGATGCTGACGATTCCCAGAATTCGGGGAGTTTGAGGGTGACAGCGTTCGCGGACATGATCGCGTCGTGTCTCTGAATACGTCCAGCAGACTAATGTCGGGGTCACCAGTGTGGAAATTGCAGTAATTTGCAAGGGACAACTTCTCACTTTGAGCACACTGTTACAACAGAGACACGGAGGCAGACGTAAAAGCAATGTAAGCAGGTTTATTGTCAAACAGCAGAGTAAATGGATATGGATTGTTGGATAAACAGTTCTTGACAGATGAAGAGAGTGTGATACTGTCCTTGTGATGTGTTGCAGATGCGGATGGAGTTCGGCGTTGGAGGATGATGGCGGAGACACTCACACACACAGGCAGGTAGGCACACGAGGAGAACAGGAGACGAAGGAGATGGAGGAGACGACTGGAACAGGTAAGTATGGCGATTGGAGTCCTTAAGGTAAGCATACATAGATCATAGTGCAAACGAGACCGGACAGTGAGTGTGTGTGAGTGTGGTGGTTTTGTAGTGGAGGTGATTGCAGTGCTGATGAGTCACAGGTGGCGGTGATCAGTAGGCTGGTGATTGAGTGCGTGGGTAAGGGAGTGAGGTGGAACCTGACGTGTCTGTGACACACACGAACAGTGTTGGTCACATTGCTTTAAAAAAGTAATTAGTTATAGTTACTAGTTACTTCTCACAAATAGTAACGGAGTTAGTAACTGAGTTACATCATTATAAAAGTAACTAATTACCAGGGAAAGTAACTATTGCGTTACTTTAAAAAAATAAAATAAAAATATGCCAAATAAATTGAATGCCCCCAATATTACATATAAGTCTAAGAATAAATTATTCTTGATGCGACTCCTGACTCATGATCCGCTCTTGCTCATGACATGAAATTTCTCTGTACTGTGTTGGTAGCCATTAAAGAAAACGTAGTTTCATATTTATGTTTAAATAGTCCTATGTTATGTTTTAAATCCATTTATTCGATTATGAAAAGTTAGTGAACAGCATGAGTAAGATGCATCATAAGATGCGCAAATATATCCGGAGACATGGAGTGGGTCAGATAAGATTTTTACCACTTCATTAAGTTTTGCTTTGTAGAAAGCCTTTCTTTAAAGTGAATTTCGTTTTGTAAAAAATGTATCTTAATTTTAATCAATGTTTCATCTACAAATTGCTTTGATTTAATATATAACAAGCAAATATAGCAGACAATAAAATCATGACATGGAGGCGCGGGCGCGATCACTGGCGCGTGAACTGGAGCGCGTCTTAAATGAACCGAAACTCAGAGGCTGCTTGCCTCGCAGACATGAGAAATATATCTATAGAATGCTTGAAATATCTACTTTAACGAAAATGAAGTTATTAAAAACGAAAAGAAAGAGGCTACTCTGATTATGTAGCCTAATCCGAATGAAATGTGCATTATCTCTCTAGGCGTCCATATGAGCAGATGATCAGCATTGAGAATCAGCAATGTCAACTTCATCTTTGCAGCCGACACTGATTCAGAAAACATTACTTTGTTAATAAACAATTAAAATGTCTCCTTACTGTTTTTGTCACACTCATAATCATTACTTTTGCCGGTTCTTTATGGCAATTATGCGTGCCATTGAGTGCTATATAGCCTTTATTATGTAAACG
The DNA here is from genome assembly GCF_018812025.1 of Megalobrama amblycephala. Taxonomy (NCBI): domain Eukaryota; kingdom Metazoa; phylum Chordata; class Actinopteri; order Cypriniformes; family Xenocyprididae; genus Megalobrama; species Megalobrama amblycephala. Next base: position 1,874,906 of record NC_063050.1, read on the forward strand.
CTCCTTATTATGGTTTATTCTCTCCAGTATTTAAGAAATTAAATTAATATAAATGTGATTAGTCAACTAATAGCTTAAATGAACAACTACTAGTCGACTAGAAAAAAACTCATTTCACATATTTTCGATCAAGCATCAAAAAGGGTATTCTGGTTTGAGCTCGCGCTTCGCGCGCATGCTCTGACAGACACACACACAGCGCATCGTACATTATTATCAGTTTAAAATTATATTTGTGTATGACTTACCACAGCACACACCAGAGAAAAAACTTTGCAGGTCCTATGGCTGAGAGAGAGCTTACTCGGATGAAAACCGCTTCAGTGAGCTCAATTATAGTAACGCGGCATTTTTTTTGTCAGTAACGGTAACGGCGTTGTAACGGGAGAAAAAGTAATTCGTTTGATCACTCGTTACTGAAAAAAGTAACGCGTTAGTAACGCCGTTTATTTATAACGCCGTTATTCCCATCACTGCACACGAATGCGTTTGCTGTTTATTTTTTAATGAAAACCACAAAACAGAAAGACGGCGCTGACCAGCGTTTTACGTCATCACGCATTCCGAACATTTAAAGGGACCGCGATCCCTGAACAGTTATGCAGAAACACAGTGTACAGAAATACAAAGTTCAGTCATGAAACTCTAACCGAGCGCTGATTGGTTCTTTCTACGCCATGGCATCAGCCAACCGGAAGTAATTCCATATCCACGCAACCATATATATCGTACCCTAGCCTGCGATCGACAAGCTGCGCAATGTGAAGCGCTGTTATGAGCAGAATGCTTTCAGAAATTCAACATCTAAGATAAGTAAGCAGGTTTTCTTATGATATTGCACAATGCTTTGAAAAGTATGCTTTCAATTGTTGAAGTATCATACACGAGGTTCAAATCATGTCAACTCCCAACCTACAGTCATAACTATATGCATTAGCAGTTAGCGTACATGCATCGCATTTGGAGCAGCAAACAGATATGTTGTAAGGATTCAGAAAAATAGTTGCTAATTTAAGTGTATGGGTTTCACTCCGTTTCACACATAAGCTACAGCAATTCCTAATATTTAAGCAGCAACAACATGCTAAAACAAATATTAGCGGATATCAGCAGCACAGAACGCTAGCATAAGTAAATGTGCGTTTCGCAATCGAGTGACATTGTTCAATTATCTGCTAACCACGATCGATTACTCTTTAAAAACATACATATTCACTTAGCATATTAAGTACGTGAGCAGTTAACGTTAAATGCACTTTTGGGAAATATACACTAACAGTTACTTCATAACTACGGGACGAACGGAGAGTTACGTTCAAGTTGGATACAATTTAAGCATCAGATTTCACTGCTGTCCTTCAGAAAGGTCTTCATTCCACTTACCTAAGTGTGCAAGGTAGCGTCAGTACTTTCAACGAAGCAAGTAACGTTACCGGTTGACGCCGTAATTAGGCATTTTACCTGGCAATATGGGTCGCGTGGAGAGCGTTGGGTGTTCAGTTGCGGGGTGTTGCTGAGCTGCTTGACGATCACGGACATGTTCGTTTATCTGAGTGTCTTCAGAGGTGTTTATTATCAGTCAGAATCAATAACTGCTCAATCACATCATTTGCTAACAGGAGTATAGGCCTAGCAGATTCATTACAGTGCGGACATTCCACTGATGTAGCAGCACTCATACGCGCCAACTGTAAAGACAAGTAGTGTTTGCACGATCTCGCAGCATATGTTCAGTTCATGCTTCTGTAACGAGCGCCAAGCATTTGTGTTCGATATAGCTACTGACTGTGTGTGTGCGTGTGCGTGTTTGTGTTCGATATAGCTACTGACTGTGTGTGTGTGTGTGTGTGTGTGTGTGTGTGCGATATACGCAATTTTGAACTACTGTATTTTACTATTCTCATGTACTAAAGTGAGAAACCATAATAGTGATTTGATAGCCGTCGTGACTCGTGAAAGAAATTAAGTGTAAAACATATTTTAGCCTATTTTATGTCATTTTAATCCAAGTTATTCATGTCATTGTTCTAAATAACGAGATTACATATACTGCAACAAGCAACATGTACTCCAGTCTCAGCAACTGCGTTTACGTAGGAGTGTGGTGAATGTGATGGGCCAGATGTAAATTTGAAGATTCATTACAGTGAGTTAAAAGCTGCAGGACAGTCTGGTGGTTCTGGTTTATATGGCCCGGTATCATCTCCCTGAGGGCAGCAGGTGGAACAGGTGATGTGCTGGGTGCGAATGATCTTAGCATGATGTTATGCACTCTCCCAGACAGCGGGTGGCATAGACTGCGTTAAGTCCATCAAATGGCATCAGGCAGCATTTTTATTCAGAAATATCTAATGGACAGTTTAGTCTTTCTGGAAGAATTCTGGGTAATTAAATGATTGTATGAGAATTAAATGCTGCTATGAATTGCTATTGTTGCTTATGGCATTAAATCATGAATTATGATAATGAATAATAGGATAACAATTGAATAAACTATCAAGCCATGTATGCATATTGGACAAACCACGCAAACATCATATTTTAGGGGGACTGTCATGTTGAGGGAGTAGATGTTGACGCATCGAGTCTGCCATATTTTGATTTGGTGCTTTTCACCTCTGACCCTAAATTATATTTATTTACTACTGCATGGGATAGCGATACGGTATACAACTCGCCAGCATGCAAACTCAGACTAATAGATATAATAGAAATATATTTAAAATACTGAGTTCCATACTAAATACGATTTAAACTAACTAAATCAAAAATAGTTCCACAGTCTTGGTATCTATTGGTGGAGTGCTTGCTACATAGTAGTTTCTGCTTATCCTCACTAAATTCTGGGAAATTCTGGATTCGGGGCTGGGCAATCACATCTACTGCTTAGCCTTCTACAAAACATCAGACTATGCCTTTGTTTTAAGAGGGTGTTACAGTCTGCATTGACATAGGGGTAAATACAAGGATTTTCAGCAGCTACACATTCAAATCTAGTAGCCGCAAGCTTTACATAATATATAGCGACTAAACATAGTACATGAGGATGTTCAGAGTAATGGCCTTCTCGTATATACACCTTCAACCGAACTTATTATTTGCTCAACTTCCAACACACTCCAAGGCTGGTTCAGTCAACCTAGCGTGTCCGGACTGGTTCAGCTGACGTGCGTTAGGATATTGCTCCATTATCTCTGTTCTAATGACATAAACTTTCAATGGGACTATACGATTTTCCAATGATAAAGGTTGCTAAATCTTCATATTATTTGCTCAGGTGGTCCGGGAGATTTTTTTTCAATCTCTTAGCTTGCAATGCATCCATCTTGTTCAAGCACTTATGCACATTCTAATTGGACACATTCGCACCTTTTGACTGTAATCTAACCATTAGGTTTAGGCATTCGGTGTTAAGCATTTGGTGTGTACCAGGCATACATAGTCTTAAAGGCATTAGAGCCAAGCTTAAGCAAACTACCAGTAAATATTTATATATATATATATATATATATATATATATATATATATATATATATAAAAATTCTTCAATTCACAGTTTCATCCCTGTTGCTGACTCTGGACCCCAGCGCACCAAGCCTCTCCAAGTCCCTGCAACCGTCTACTGAACAGCATAGTAAAGACATTCCCAACAACCAAAGCTATTCCTACACACCTGCTCTACATGTTTCACCACTCAGAAGGAAAGCTCTTGATCCACATTCCATACTTTTCTAGAGGCAGTTCTCACAGCTTGAATAATATAAATAAATAAAATTGTTTGTCTTACATTTAAGCACTCAAAAACGACAGATTTAACAGGTCACACTTTATTATCTAGCATTAATTCTGTGTTTTGCTCTTCTTTCATGTAACAATCTCTGCAAATTTGGAGATGCAGCTGCTCAGATCCACTGTTTCCTTACAGCTGATGGAAACTGATGACCAGGGCCTGGTTCGTTAAAACACCCATGTCATTCACGTGGCTTAAACCTAGAAGTCTACACTGACCACTCATCCAGAATTGGTGTAGCAATGTCAGCATTCCAGAGTACCATCCACTACCCTTAAAGAAATGGGCTGCTGGAATTCGGCAGCCCACAAATGCTACATCAGACATAATTCCAAAGACTTGAAAGGACAAGAAACATCTCTGATTTAAATTATCAGGTGGCGCTGGGCATTCTGGTATATTAATTATTCAGATACAATTATTCGATTTGATCATTTGCTGACGTTAGCAATGACGTGTATGCAGCATTTTACAGTATCCGAATCCTCAGCTAGTGGAGGGGAGGATCTCGGCTGCTAGATTTAAGTTTGATGCAGGGGACCAGGGACAAATGTTTTCGGAGCGGTCACCATCAAAAAAAAAAAAAAAAGGCATACCATACACTACATTAGATAAAACCAATCACATTTTATAGGCATGTTATTTATGCATATGAGCTCTGGCTCAGTATCATTCTAGCTTAGGCCACTAGGTCAGATGCACATTTATAGGTAAGCTCAATAGCGTTAAGCCACTCGGCAAAGCAGGCCCAGGCTCACATAGATAGTCATACACGCGCCTATAGCTCTACGGAGCAGCAGCAGTACACATATTTTGGCGTTCAGATCTGCTGTGTGGGGGGTATCAGGCTGAAGCTACTCGGCTGCTTTCTTAACTTGGGTAGCACGGACCATGCGGTCCACTGCTTTGAGGGGGTTCTACCATTCTTGCAGCAGCCTTTTCCTTGTTGTTTTATTTGACTAAGCTGAACAATTTGTATTTGCTCAGCAGCAACAGCAGCAGCAGCAGTAACTGCAGCAGCAGTAGCAGCAGCAACAGCAGCAGCGTAGCAGATCTCGTACGCCAAAATCAAGCCATGTATACTTCATACCCTATGCCAATAAATGCTGGTTGAATTTAATCCACTCTGAGAGTTGTCATGATTGAACTACACATAATAACAAAGGTGAATTATGTCTGTCACATTCACATTCACTACAATACAATAGTTCAGTGAACTAAAAGTTAATATTATGATTAGTGACATTTTAGACATAATATTGTCATTAATCTATGTTTTTGCTCTATTTCTAGCAACAACAATAGTTCCAAACAAGCCACAGCAAGAGTCGTGTGTCTCTGCAGCACCAACACACAGTGGTGTTTCATTACTGAATGAATATGGAGTTTTGAACAAATTGGTTCAGTGATTCAGTGATTCAGTCACTTGTTTTTAAATAAATTGATGTCAGAACCAATCGGGAGAAAGGTGTGGATGATTGAGAACGGAAATACCTGAATAAAAGAAGAAGTGGACGGAGCAACGACAGGTAAAAGTTGAGTTACCAGTGATTTGGACTGGGGATTTTAATGCTCATAGTGGAGTTTGGGGCAGTAATTCTCGAGATAGAAATGGCTCAGTCCTGGAGGAGTTTATTGATAATCATGGATTGGTAGTGTTAAATGATGGTAGGCCAACTTGGTTTCAAATTAGTTGTGGGGCAACTTCATGTATTGACTTAACCTTTACTTCCCCTGAGCTTGCCATAGTGGGAGAATGGGATATAATGGATCGGTATACTATTGGAAGTGATCATGTTCCAATTTTAAGTAGGATTGGGAGAAGACTAATTAAAGAAATGGGAAAATATATTTTTATTATTTATATATAATTTCCCAAATATATAAAATATATGGGAAATTATATAGAAATATAATTATATAAAAGCAAAATGGGATGAATTTAAAGAAAGGATGCAGGAAATGGTGCATAATGTGTTTCGAGGCGATTTAGATGGAATAGGCCAATTTGTGACATATTAATAAAGGCTGCAGATGAGTTTATCCCAAGAGTTGAGTTATCAAAAGAATGTCAGATTGTACCCTGGTGGAATGAGGCCTGTACTCTTGCTGTTCGAGATAGGAATAAAGCCTGACTGTCAAAACCTGACTGTCCCTGTTAGAAGTCTTAAAATGGGTCGTGATTGGATCTTCTATCAGGACAATGATCCAAAACAAACATCAAAACCAACACAAAAATGGGTCACTGAGCACAAAAATGAAGCTTCTGCCCTGGACATCCAAGTCCCCTGACCTGAACCCTAAAGAAAATGAGTGGAGTGAACTGAAGAGAAGAAGCACCAACATGGAGCTGGAATCTGAAGGATCTGGAGAGATTCTGTATGAAGGAATGGTCTCTGATCTCTTGTCAGGTGTTCTCCAAACTCATCAGGCATTATAGGTGAAGACTCAGAGCTGTTATCTTGGGAAAAGGAGGTTGCAAAAAGTATCGAATAAAAGGGTATGATTAATTGTGAGCAGTGTGTATTAGAGAAAAACATTTCTCTCATTTCCCCCCATTTAAAATTATTATTCTCCAATGAACGGTTGGATTTTTGTAAATTTTTTAAATATAAGATCAAAAGTATTAATGATGCAGATTTATTTTCACAGCCTTCTTTGGTCATATTTACCAAGGGTATGAATAATTTTGAGCACGACTGTAAATATATATATATATATATATATATGAACGAATAAACTAGTCAGAATATAGGCTACACTTAAAGCTTTCCTTTAGTTTTTGTGAAATGCTCACACGCACGCACGCAGCCACACACACACAAACATGTTTAAATACATTTATGTTGTTAATAAATAAATAACAATAAATTGTTGTAACAGCAATATCTCCAAGTTTTGTTTTTCACTGTAAAAATGTCATGATTTGCCAATGCAAAGAGAGTACCGCCACCTTTTTTCCCCCACTTCAAGCACTGATTATAACACAAACAAATTATCCTCCTGGCGACTTTTTTTTTGTCAAAAGTGACAAATCCAGTGACTTTTACTGGTGTTTTTGGAGACTTTTGTGGTGTTTGGAGACTCGAAATCACGAATCACTCTGCAGTTAGGCCTACTGTGCTCAACGAGCAGCGGGTGCTGCCGTGAGCCCCTCTCCCATCCAAAAGCACTCACAAGCGGTCAGTCTCTCAGTAGCCTCGTGCAGCAGTCCCAGCCTGCAGTCAGAGAAGAGAGGAGACACACACCCCTCCACGTCCCCTCCTGCAAATGAATCGCGCATGCGCATGGCCGCCGCCGTTCCCGTCCTGGCTTACAGAGCGGGGTGTAAATGTAAATGTTCACTCACTCTCACACAAAAATAAATCACTGCATTTAAATTGCCTCACGACATAGCTCTCCATTCACTCTAGTCTAGTCTCTTGCCAAGTTCGCTTGTGCCAGCTCTCGCTAGTCTGTTATCAATCTCGATTTACATAGGCCTTAACTACAAAACCCCAACAGTCTTTTTAAAGACCAAAACCCACAAACATTCTTTTTAAAGATTAGATCAAATCTCAGCCCTAGCCAGTATTTTTTTTTAACTGCTAGGCAGTAGCTACACTTAGCTAATACTACCCACACGACTAAGACACACACACAAACACACATACACACACTGACGAGGACTACAATCGTTAAGTATTAAAATAAAATCTGAATTGTCTGCAAAATAATTATTTTGTTCGTTTAATCAAAGATCGTGCCTAAGTCCTGACTGATTAGCCCCTGATACGTCTCTCAACATAGCAACAAACACAGTTACATATTGCCTAAACTTTATTGAAAACACATAACAAAAATGGAGAAATTTCTTGTGAGGACCAACTAGCCAACCGACGCACCACCAGCTGCAAAAAAGCTTCGAAGGTACGATGAAGCATACCTGCAGTTTGGGTTTACAGTCACGGCTGATCTGAGACCTCAGTGTGTCGTGTGTGCCGAGGTGCTGGCAAACGACAGTATGAAGCCCAGCAAATTAAAAAGGCACCTCGAAACAAAGCATGCTGGCATTAAAAATAAACCGGCTGAATATTTTAAAAGAAAGCTTGATGGCCTCCATCAGCAACAGGCAACCATTTCAGTGCACAGCACTGTGTCTAAACAGTGTTTGGAGGCATCGTATGTAGTGGCCAAAAGAATCGGTAAACTGGGTAAACCGCATACAATCGCCGAGACTCTCATTTTGCCAGCAGTGCAAGACATGTGCAGAATAATGATAGGCGATAGTGCAGCAGCCAAACTCGGTGCAATACCCCTGTCCAATGACATAGTCGCTAGGAGAGTTGTAGACATGTCCAATGATATCAGAGAGCAACTGATAGAGTTCGTAAAAAAGAGTCCTTACTACGTGCTGTAGCTGGACGAATCCACTGATATTGCTGGGCAGGCACAGCTCCTCACCTATGTCAGGTATCTGTGGGACAAGGCGATTGAGGAGGATGTCCTGTTTTGCCGGCCTCTTCAGTCGCACACTACAGGAGAAGCCATTTTCAATGTCCTTGATATTTTTATCTGTGAAAATGGTTTGGCTTGGGACCAATGCGTTGGCCTATGCACGGATGATGCGCAGGCAATGACGGGGCGTGAGCGTAGCCTAGCTGCTCGCATTCAGCAAGTAGCTCCACTTGTGAAATGGATACATTGCATGGTCCATCGCGAAGCACTAGCTGCTAAAAAAAATTCCGGTTCTCTTTAACTCCGTGCTGAACCAATCCGTGAAAATGATAAATCTCATCAAATCACGGCCGCTAAACTCTCGCTTGTTTGGGGTCCTCTGCCAGGAGATGGGGTCAGGGCACAAACAGCTGCTTCTGCACATTAAAGTTCGCTGGCTCTCCAGGGGGCGGGTGTTACAGCGGTTGTATGAGCTGCGAGAGGAGGTGAAGGGGTTTTTGACAGAAATCAAATCAGATCTGGCGAAGCATCTGGATGACACTATGTGGCTTGCGTCTCTGTCCTATTTGGTCGATATATTTGACCGCTTGAATGGCCTCAACCTGTCTTTGCAAGGCCGCAAAACTCATATTTTGCTCCTTGCAGACAAAGTGCATGCCTTCACACAAAAACTAGACCTCTGGCATGGCCGCATCAGTCGAGGGAACTGCGACATGTTCCCCAGCCTTGCAGACTTTATCACTGATGCAGGCACGTCACACGATTTCTACTCCCTATTTCAATCAGCATCTGAGCACCTGTCAGCAATGAGAAAACAATTTGCGACATACTTTAAAGAGGATCATCGCTCTTTTGCGTGGCTTCGAGATCCGTTTGTGTGCACAGCAAAAGAGTTATCAACTGATATGCAGGAACAGCTTATTGAGCTGAAGAGTGACAGTAGACTGAAGGAACTCTTTAGCTTCTGCCCTCTTTCGTCATTCTGGGCACCATTGATGCAGGAATACCCTCAACTCTGTGACGTTGCCTTGAAGATTCTCCTTCCTTTCGCGTCGACATATTTGTGTGAGGCAGGATTCTCAAAAATGACTGCACTCAAAACGAAATACCGCAAACTTGCACAAATCGAGGATGATTTGAGGCTATGTTTATCAAACATTGAGCCAAGAATTGAGGATTTTTGCAAGGCAAAGCAGGCTCAGGTCTCACATTAACATCACCTACCTGCAAGCTTCTGTAAAAAATGCAGATGATGCCTACTATTAGGCCTAGTAATAATAACAATAATAAAGCATAAATTAGTATCAGAGGTCTGGTGCCAATTCCCAATTATAGCAATAGCCTAGTAATGATAATAGGCCTACTGATGATAATAATAATACTACTACTACTACTACTAATAATAATAATAATAACAACAACACTGAGGCCCCAACTGCAATGAACCAGCTTTTGGGGGGCCCAGCTTGCAAAAGGTTGAGAACCCCTGGTTTACGCGATCATCTTTTGGCCCTCTGGCTTGTCAATCACTGCCATTACGTTCCTTGTGAGAGACGTGCGCGCTCCAGTAACTTTCCACAGGCGCCACATGCAATGTTTTTGTCAGGAGTAACAACTGCAGATTATGAGTTACCTGCGGTGAGTCCAACATAATGAATCCACTAATACGACACAGCGAATGCCGGTGGTAAACACTCGTGTTCCAATACTCGTGCACGAGTTTTGGGAGGAATACCCTTAAAATGAGCTGTGAAGGAGGGGGGTTGTTCTTGTGCTCATTTCAAAAACTCAGTAACAGTCTTTGGTTTCTCAGTCGTCGAAAACATCCTCTGTAGCACCTTTAACCCCATGGACTAATAATTACATGACATACCACATCAAAGGACTTTTTTTTGTATTTGTGTATTTTCCTCTCTGTGAAAGTGTGTTTTTCCAATTCTGATATTGTACATTACAATTTGATAAGATGGGATGTTTTTTGTTATGAATTCCAATATATTATTTTGACATCTAATTGTGTGTAACTGGTGGTTTGGGTTATCCTGGGTTAAACAGTTAATTTAATGTGGTAGATTTGAGTCTGCCTGGTGCCCAAATTAGCAAAGATTTTGAGGAATTAATTTTTAATTAATTTAATTCCAATAGTTAGGGTACCACCATTACAGATTACATATACATGGTTAAAAATTCCCTTTTGGTTTGAAAATGTTAGAAAATATCCCTGAAAATCAATTTAAGGGGTCAAATATTGGCTCTTAATGTAAAGTTAATTTTTGTCACTTCCCTGTAGGTGATATTCTATAAAATACATATATAAGCAAAGTTAAACAAAATGACATTTACTAATAAACCACTATAATTAATGAATCACACTTGTGAATTCACCTTCAACATTTTTCGTATAATTGTTATAATAATAATTAAAAATTGTAATAATTATGAATAAGTACTATGATAAATTATATTATTATTATTATTATTATTATTATTATTATTATGGTATAAATGTATAATTATTAAAGTCAATCATTTCTAAAGGAAAAATAAATAAGTTTGAGGCCAATATAAACTCTACTTGTTTCTGTTTGGTGTTGTAACTTCACTTGACTTGACCTGTTTGTGTTCACTGTGATTTGAGATTTGTTTGAGACTTGATGTAGGAACTTGAGACTCACTTGTGACTTGCTCCCACCTCTACTAATAATCGACTCTTTCTCTGTGATTATATTTTCACATCATATGATGACACTGGTATCTGCACATCACCACTGACTGTGTTTCACCAGCATTCTGAGGTGCTCATGTTATTTTGTTGAGAGTTTATTCAGTGTCAATCTTGTTTTATTAATAATTTTTTTTCCTTCATATTGCAGTGATTTATTACTTGGTATTTCTGGGAATTGTTATGTTATAGTTTACTAATTGACTTTAATCAGTGTTTCGATTAAATTCTTATTTGTTCAGGCTAGAGGTGTCGCGATATACCGGTATTGGTGACAACCATAATATTTAAAATGATGAATAGTACACATATGATAATGACATGTAAATAAATAATCCAGCGCCAGTATCTGATCAAGGACCACAGTTTCAGCTAAAGATCTTCTTTACTGTTCTACTGAAGAAAAACAGTCACCTACATCTCTGATGGTCTGAGGGTGAGTAGATCAACAGCAGATCTTCATTTTGGGGTGAACTATCCCTTTAATTCTCTTTGCTCCTGGATTAAACTTTGTCAAAAGTTATCAATCAATCAGAATAGACCTCCACGCCTGACCAATGAAAATGCTACAGGAAATCTTATTGGCTGTAAGTGAAATGCACCAGAAAGTCTTCGAAAAATCAAAGGTGGCTCTTTAATTTCTTTACAATGTTAGAAATGTTTCAGAATGAGGCATTTGTATGATTTGTACATATAAATAACCTAGTCTGTATAACTGCATCACTACATTGTACAGACATTACAGGTCAAACCCCTCTGATGTTCGATTTATTTAAATAAACATCATATTATATTCTCTTAAGACAAACTGCATATAAAAATAAGTTGTCATTTCAAATTCCTCAACTGAATTGAGTTCATTTGATTTATTTGTTTTTATTTAATGTTAATTCGTCTTTTTTGTAAGTTCAGTTCAGTTTTAAATCAGGTTTAAAATCAATCTTCCTTGTGCTGCATGTAAGCTATTGCAACAAAGTTACCCTATTATAAAGATAAATACACAGAGTGAACAAATGTTTAAGTGAGATTATATGATAATTAATCAATGTTTAAATATGTAAACAAAAGCCTAAATTAAAATCTGTTCATCATATAAAGTGGACGTGTCTCTTCAGAAGACTTGAATTAAACCGCTCCATTCAAATGGATTACTGTTACAACGAGTCTTGTGCTTTTTGAAGCTTGAAAATAATGATGGCCTTGACAAAATGGATGGACAAAAATTGAGATATTAAAATATCCATATGGCAGTATACAGTATGTTGCGGTTTTCCCCATGGTATTGAAAATGATACTGAATTACTGATATTTTTCAAGGTATCGTATTGAAGTTAGAAACTCCGGTATCGTAACCACTAATTCATGTACTTTGCAGACCTGCCAACCTTGGAATTTTTTGAGAATATAATACACAAAACACACTCTCATACTCATGCACAGACACACATCTATATTCGTAAATCTATTTTGACTGTTAAAGGTTTTTAAATTTGATCCAAAAATTCACTACACCTACTCAAAAGCATTTTTTAAATTCATGATTAATATGAATGAGGAGGAGGTTAGTGAATGACGTTCCGGGTCACTAAAGACCCGAGGTATGGATTTAAGGGTTAAAAACATGGATGGATAAATCAAAATGCTTTCCGACAGAAAATTAACACAAGCAAGAACCAAGCATGGCAACTTTCATTTTACGATGATCTTCCCTCTCTGTGTTTGCACATGTTTGTGTTTATGAGAGAGAGAGAGAGAGAGAGAGAGAGAGAGAGAGAGAGAAAACTGATAACAGCAGCAACGAGCACTGGCCATGATTTCAGAAACAACACGTTCCAGCGGACAGATCGCCTCTTATTTAACACAGACCTATGAATTTCTTATCAAATGGAGATATTTCTTTCTTTTAGGTACAATTAATGTCACAGGAAAGCACAGAAACAGGCAAGTAGATCCAAGTGCAGCTTTTTAATGAGGGTAATCCAAAACATAGTCATCCAAGCAAAGATCAAAATCCATCACACAGTCCATAACAAAAACAGGGAAACACAAACAGAACTCCGTGACCGTAAATTAAACCACCATGACAAGAACAGAACAAACACAGACTAAATAGACAGACACTAATTACAGAACTCAACACAGCTGGATACAATGACGGGATAATGAGTCCAGGAGTGGGTTATGGGAAATGCAGTCTGTAGTGGTGAGGCAAAGGTCAGGGGTGGAGTGCCCTCTGGTGGCTAGATAGGGCACTCCAACTGGTGATCATGACAGTACCCCCTCCCTATGGAGCGGATCCCAGACGCTCCAACAAGACACAATATAAAACAAAAACTCAGGAGGGAGGTGGACTAGAGGAGGACCAGGTATTCCTAGCTGAATGCCAGGGTGGCGCTGGAGGAACTGACCAGGCGGGTTGCAGCAGGTCTGGAGTCCTAGCTGATTGTCAGGGCAGTGCTGGAGGAACAGACCAGGCGGGTTTCGACTGTTCAGATGGCCTGGGCGGTGGCGGCAGGGAAGACGGCCTGGGCGGCAGCAGCGGCGGCAGGGCTGGTGAAGGGTGCTCCGTGGCCATATCAGGGAGGGCGGGCAGCTCGGTGACGGCCTCTATGGCCATATCAGGAAGAGTGAGCAGCTCGGTGACGGCCTCTGTGGCCATATTAGGGGGAGCGGGCAGCTCAGTGATGGCCTCTGTGGCCGTATCAGGTAGAGCGGGCAGCTCAGGGATGGCAGGGGGCTCAGGCTGGGGCTGCTCTGGGACGGCAGTGGGCTCAGGCTGGGGCTGCTCTGGGACGGCAGCGGGCTCAGGCTGGGGCTGCTCTGGGACGGCAGCAGGCTCAGGCTGGGGCTGCTCTGGGACGGCAGCGGGCTCAGGCTGGCAGACTGATCCAGAGTCAAAAACGCCTGAGTGCATCCTCCAGGCATGCCAGACCGCCAAAACATAAAAAATGAAGACAGCCCTCTTGGCCATCACAGGACTGACAGGGAGAGCATGCGGGACTGGAGTGGACTCACTGGCTGGAGCGGGCTCTGGAGTGGACTCACTGGCTGGAGTGGACTCATTGACTGGAGCGGGCTCTGGAGCGGACTCACTGGCTGGAGCGGGCTCACTGGCTGGAGCGGACTCACTGGCTGGAGCGGACTCTGGAGTGGACTCATGACCTGGAGCGGGCTCTGGAACAGACTCACGGGCTGGAGCGGGTTCAGAAGCAGGTGCTGGAGGTATCTGTACCATACCGTTCTTGCGGAGGTACAAGTAATTGGCGAAATTCCAGAAGTTAAGAGTCTTGACCAGGTCCATTTCCCACCACGGCAGAGGGTCATCTAAACACTTATTAAAAATGTCTTTGAGGACCACATCAGGGTGATTGAACCTCTCAGCCCGCAACCAGAACTTCTGTGTAAACGCCTGCACCTCCATACCTCGCTGCCTCAGCGTCGACAGATCTTGGGGACAGCCTCGACTACCCCGGGCGCTAGTGACTGGTCGATCTCTCCTGCTGCTGGACCTATTCATGATGGTGGTTTATGTCACGGGAAAGCACAGAAACAGGCAAGTAGATCCAAGTGCAGCTTTTTAATGCGGGTAATCCAAAACATAGTCGTCCAAGCAAAGATCAAAATCCATCACACATTCCATAACAAAAACAGGGAAACACAAACAGAACTCTGTGACCGTAAATTAAACCACCACGACAAGAACATAACAAACACAGACTAAATAGACAGACACTAATTACAGAACTCAACACAGCTGGATACAATGACGGGATAATGAGTCCAGGAGTGGGTTATGGGAAATGCAGTCTGTAGTGGTGAGGCAAAGGTCAGGGGTGGAGTGCCCTCTGGTGGCTAGATAGGGCACTTCAACTGGTGATCATCACAATTATTTGCTGTGTTTAAGTTAATTTGAGACGTTTCAGAAAGATTCTCGCAGAGAGACAGCTGAAAGCGCACCCTGTTTTTTATTTATTTTATTTTTACAAAAGTACAATGTTTTGTTGATATTGTGAGCGTACACAAATAAAAGTAGACCATTTGTAGTCTTGCACTAATCTGTAGGCTATCGCCAAAAATGATGGAAGGCCTATTTTAAGTTGTTTCTGTCATGAGGAAGAAATGAGAAAGAATGCGCCGGCACGTTGTCGGCCAGAGGAATAAAAAAAGCCAATTTAGTTTCATATTTACATTTAAATATTAGGCTATAGAGCCTAATATTATTTTTTTAATTTCACATATGTTGATTATGAAAAGTGAATAGCATGACAGATGCGTAATGTCAGGAGACATGCAGCGGGTCAGACATTAGTTTGACCACTTCATTAGGTTTTGTTTTATAGTAAGCATTTCTTTAAAGTGAATTTCATTTTGTAGAGATTGTATCTTAATTTCAATCAATGTTTCATCAACCAATTGCCTATATTTAATAAATAGAAAGAAAACCAAGAACGTCGGTGTGGAATGGATTGAAGTGCGTAACAAACGAACCCATGTTTCCACGGCCTTTGAATAAGGCTGAAGCAATATTCTGTTTTTTATTGAATTTTTTAAATAAATGTCTTTATTACTTATTAATTGATAAGATATTGTTGGTCTAACAATATATTTTAGTTGGTCTAAATTAAGTAAGTTAGACACAAATATGCGTAAAGTTCCCTTCTAGACAAGCGCGTATGTATCCATAATAGCTGCACTGGGGCCTCTCATTACTATGTTATGCCACTGAACTAACATGCTAGTTTTCATACAAAATAAGTAGGCTATGTAACATAATTAGGTACTTTAGTTATTAACAAAATAACGCAACACATGTAGGCTACGTTTCTCAACACTGAGTGTTGGAGTATTTTGAGTACATTTAAGCCAACCGCTGATGAGCTACAGGTGCACAATGGAAGTTCAAAAAAACTTTTGGAACGTGCCATGTTGAGCATCCAGCGAATTGTGCAGGATTGTGCTCATTTGAAGTTTTATTTGCAATGTCAAATGGACAATAAATAGACTGGCATATCCGACTTTATTCCAATGGTATGGACAATGACTTGATTTATTCAAGGCAAAGCACGCGTCAGAAACAGACTTCTAAATTCCATCTGTGTCCCTACACTGAGAATACATAAACGCCTGTTTCCCCAGACTCGTGCTTGTCAGTCAGTCACACATCACAACACTTTCATAAACACTAAGCCATATAGTGATTTCAATTTTTTTTAGATTTGAGTCAAACTTTTTTCTTTTGCTTCATTTGAGTACTACGTGTGCACAGAGCCAGGTTTTTGCGTAGTTTAGAGTGACAAATTGTACCATTGTACTTTGAGGTCAAAATGCATACCCGCTACGCAAAATGCGTACATGTTGGCAGGTCTGACTTTGTCAATAAGATAAAACTTTGCTATTTTCTACATTGATCTATGATTTGATTGAATATACAAACCCGATTCCAAAAAAGTTGGGACATTGTACAAATTGTGAATAAAAACAGAATGCAATGATGTGGAAGTTTCAAATTTCAATATTTTATTTAGAATACAACATAGATGACATATCAAATGTTTAAACTGAGAAAATGTATAATTTTAAGGGAAAAATAAGTTGATTTTAAATTTCATGCCATCAACACATCTCAAAAAAGTTGGGACAAGCCCATGTTTACCACTGTGTGGCATCCCATCTTCTTTTTATAACAGTCTGCAAATGTCTGGGGACTGAGGAGACAAGTTGCTCGAGTTTAGGAATAGGAATGTTGTCCCATTCTTGTCTAATACAGGCTTCTAGTTGCTCAACTGTCTTAGGTCTTCTTTGTCGCATCTTCCTCTTTATTATGCGCCAAATGTTTTCTATGGGTGAAAGATCTGGACTGCAGGCTGGCCATTTCAGTACCCGGATCCTTCTTCTACGCAGCCATGATGTTGTAATTGATGCAGTATGTGGTCGGGCATTGTCATGTTGGAAAATGCAAGGTCTTCTCTGAAAGAGACAACGTCTGGATGGGAGCATATGTTGTTCTAGAACTTGGATATACCTTTCAGCATTGATGGTGCTTTTCCAGATGTGTAAGCTGCCCATGCCACACGCACTCATGCAACCCCATACCATCAGAGATGCAGGCTTCTGAACTGAGCGCTGATAACAACTTGGGTTGTCCTTGTCCTCTTTAGTCTGGATGACATGGCATCCCAGTTTTCCAAAAAGAACTTCAAATTTTGATTCATCTGACCACAGAACAGTTTTCCACTTTGCCACAGTCCATTTTAAATGAGCCTTGGCCCAGAGAAAATAGCTTTTTTGACCTATAGAGTTTTAGCCGGCAACGGCGAATGGCACGGTGGATTGTGTTCACCGACAATGTTTTCTGGAAGTATTCCTGAGCCCATGTTGTGATTTCCATTACAGTAGCATTCCTGTATGTGATGCAGTACCGTCTAAGGGCCCGAAGATCACGGGCATCCAGTATTATGCACTGTAGATGATGATAACTTCAAACTCTTTGCAATTTTTCTCTGAGAAACTCCTTTCTGATATTGCTCCACTATTTTTCGCCGCAGCATTGGGGGAATTGGTGATCCTCTGCCCATCTTGACTTCTGAGAGACACTGCCACTCTGAGAGGCTCTTTTTATACCCAATCATGTTGCCAATTGACCTAATAAGTTGCAAATTGGTCCTCCAGCTGTTCTTTATATGTACATTTAACTTTTCCAGCCTCTTATTGCTACCTGTCCCAACTTTTTTGGAATGTGTAGCTCTCATGAAATCCAAAATGAGCCAATATTTGGCATGACATTTCAAAATGTCTCACTTTCAACATTTGATATGTTATCTATATTCTATTGTGAATAAAATATAAGTTTATATGATTTGTAAATTATTGCATTCCTTTTTTATTCACAATTTGTACTGTGTCCCAACTTTTTTGGAATCGGGTTTGTATATTGATACAGTAATTCATTAAATAATGCCAGCTAAAAAGGAACCAGTAACTAGTACTCTGAGTAGTTTTGAGAAGAATACTTTGTACTTTTACTTCAGTACTTTTTGACACCAGTTTCTTTTGTATGTGATGGTGTGATTCTTCAATAAATAAATAAAAGATCAATTTGACTGAAAGCATTATTATTTTTTTTTTCAAGATTTCTATAGGTATCGAAATGTTTTGTTATCGTGAATTATTTTGATCATGATAATCATGTAAAAATGATTCAGGTGAACCAAACTAAACATTTCAGCTGAAGATTTTTAGCTAATGCTCACGCTTTTGCAAGGGTGGTCTGTTTGCACAAGCATTACAAGATGAGTTGATTTACATCAAGCATTTGTGATTTAAAAAACCCTCTTCACTGTAACCTGTGTCTGTTGTCTGGTTTATACGGTTTATTTAACTGTTAGTTTTACTTTCTTTTGCAGGATAAAAATATATTTTGATCTAATTTTTCTTTTTTTCAGGTAGACTCCTCACTCCTTCCTTCTACTGCCGGTAGGATCTGATGGTTCAAGCAGGAATCTGTCACTGAACCGCCGGATGGGGTTAACATCAGTGGATATTTTATATGCACTATCTATCTACATATTAATCCTTATTCACTTCCAGTCTTTATGATAGAAATGATCTTACCTCAGATCCTCCAGTTTACAGTGAGGATTCTCCAGTACAGCAGAAAACAGCTTCACTCCCGGGTCTCCTATTTTATTCACAGACAGATCCAGTTCTCTCAGGAGTGAGGGGTTTGTTCTCAGAGCTGAAGCCAGAGCAGCACAACCTTCATCTGTGACACCACAATCACTAAACCTGTAGAGAACAATTAAACAACAAGTGTTTACCAATACTTAAAGTACTTTTTCTAAACTCTTAACACAGCAACACATACATCACAGTTAGCTAAATAGTTAATTTTCTGCCCAAAACCATATTTTGTTAAATAAATACGCTACATTTACATAACAAACTCTACATTTCAAAATGCTAAAAAGCTTTTTCTACATATACTAACTCTATCAAAACACAGCAAACCTGATTCAAAATAGAGTCGTTCTGTCAAACACCAGCACTAGTTTCTACCCAACATGATCATAAAGGGGTGGTTTCCTGGACAGGGTTTAAATTAAGCCAGGATAGGCCTTAATCTAGAATAGTTAATCGTGGTTTAAAAAATGGCTTTCTGAAACATAGTACAGATTACTAAAACCTGGACTATGGAGTCTTGAATTAAAATAAACAAGACTGATTTAAAACCAACTGTGCTAATCTGAATTAGCATGAGAGAGGTTGCCTAGAAAACATAGAATGAACCAAGAAAAGCTTAAAATTGCATGGAACTGGGAAGCAAATCCAAAGAAAACAATGGCAGCGGAAAAAGACTCCAATATAAAAACCTAACTAAACAAGAGACATTTATTTTAAAGCAAGCTAAATACATCAGCTGTGAAAAAAAATGCCTGGAAATCTGTTTGTAATGAATTCTTTTTAAATAGATGAATTCTATATATACAGTGGCAAGAAAAAGTATGTGAACCACTTGCAGAATCTGTGAAAATGTGAATAATTTTAATAAAGTAAGAGGGATCATACAAAATGCATGTTATTTTTTATTTAGTACTGTCCTGAGTAAGATATTTTACATAAAAGACGTTTACATTTATTTCACAAGACAAAACAATAGCTGAATTTATTAAAATAACCCCATTCATAAGTTTGTGAACCACTGATTCTCAATACTGTGTGAATACCTGGATGATCTACGGCTGTTTTTATGTTTTGTGATGGTTGTTCATGAGTCCCTTGTTTGTTCTGAACAGTTAAACTGAGCTCTGTTCTTCAGAAAAATCCTCCAGGTCCTGCAGATTCTTCAGTTTTCAAGCATTTTTGCATATTTGAACCCTTTCCAGCAGTGACTGAATGTTTTTGAGATTCATCTTTACACACTGAGGACGACTGAGGGACTCAAACACAACTATTAAAAAAGGTTCAAACATTCACTGATGCTCCAGAAGGAAACACGATGCATTAAGAGTCGGGGATGAAAACTTTTGAACAGGATGAAGATGTAACATTTTTTTTTATTTTGTTTAAATATCATTGTTTTTCATTTAGTACTGCCCTTCTGAAGCAACAGAAGATACTTGCATGTTTCCCGGAAAAAAAATTAAGTACAATTTACCTTGATATTCGAATTCAAAAGTTTTCACCCCGGCTCTTAATACATTGTGTTTCCTTCTGGAGCATCAGTGAACGTTCGAACTTTTTTAATAGTTGTGTTTGAGTCCCTCAGTCGTCCTCAGTGTAAAAAGATGAATCTCAAAATCATTCAGTCACTGCTGGAAAGGGTTCAAATATGCAAAAAATGCTTGAAAACTGAAATTTCTGCAAGACCTGGAGGATTTTTCTGAAGAACAGAGCTCAGTGTAACTGCTCAGAACAAACAAGAGACTCATGAACAACCATCACAAAACATAAAAACAGCCGTAGATCATCCAGGTAACCACACACAGTATTGAGAATCAATGGTTCACAAACTTTTGAATGGCCATTTTTTTTTTTTTTTTTATGGGGCCAGTTCGTCTTGCAACATCTTTTATGTAAAATATCGTACTAAGGACAGTACTAAACAAAAAATAACATGCATTTTGTATGATCTCTCTTATTTTATTAAAATTATTCACATTTCCACAGATTCTGCAAGTGGTTCACATACTTTTTCTTGCCACTGTATATATAAATATATATATATATATATATATATATATATATATATATATATATATATATATATATATATATATAAAATAATCATATGATTATTAATGCTTTTGTTTTGTCCTTTACATAGCAACAAACTAAACGTAACTATTTACACGTGATAATCAGTGTTGGCAGTCTAGAAATGACACTGATTTGATCCAAAGCACTATCATAGTGGTTGCTTCATTACATAAAAAAGGAAATTCTTGTTAGCAGGTCCTCAACCCAAACACAAGCTCAACACTTCACCACAACGTTAATCTCCAAAAAAAAAAAAAAAAATCGCCACATTGATTCTGAGCTGCTCGACTTGGAAGTGACCTGAAACATGTTCAGATGAGATCTGCACTCATCACACAAAGGGGAAGGATATCAAGAATCCACGTCATAGCTGGCTGTATTTCACCCTCCATAAATCTCAACGTCTTCACAAGTTTCCTTTTTAAGCTCTTTCAGTGCTTCCCACCTTTTGTGGATGGGAAAACATAGATTGCTAGACTGCGCTCAGACTGCTTCTAGTGGTTTGCAATCAATGTATACTTAATGCATACTATAGTGCATGTTTATGCTAAGCGATTGCTTATGCTGATATGACTAATGCTGTTAATTTTTGACAAAGTTTACTTTATGGTATTGTAAAACATGTAAATGGCTGTAAGAACGTATCTACCTCATCTAAACTTGAATGAGCAGCCCTCAATAGTAAGCATACACATTAGAGTCTGAGCGTAAAGGACGCTCAAAGGGTTCAGTTAGGAATAGAAATGGTGGTGGGAGTTTCCGGTTAGAGAAACTGGAGCGGGAGAGCAGATCCTATTTAAAGGATTTATTAGGGCCCGAGCACCGATGGTGTGAGGACCCTATTGGAATTGCTCAGCCAATTATTCTTCTTCTCCAAAATGAATCGCATTTTTGAGGGCCTAAACGTTCTCAAAAACTCATGAAACTTTGCACACGCATCAGAAGTGGTGAAAATTTACATCTGATATGGGTTTCAGAATTATGTGTGGCAAAATGGCTCGATAGCGCCACCTACAAAATTTCAATTAAGCGCCCTTCGTGCTACGTTTTACGTACAGTTATGAAATTCGGTAGACAGATGTAACAGCCCAATACCTACAAAAAAAGCCCCTGGGTGCAAAGTTTGTAAACCCAACAGGAAGTGAGATATTTTGACTTTTCTCTACAAAATTTTGGCAGTTTTTGCCATTTCCACATGTTGTACTTTAACGAACTCCTCCTAGAGCTTTAATCAGATCAACATCATATTTGGTCAGTCTAATCTAAAGGCCTTTGAGACGTTAAATTGCGAAGATCTAGAGTTTTCGCTGAAGGCCGTGTCTGTGGCGGCCTGGCAAAATTCGATGTTTCGCCATAAAACAGGAAGTTGTTGTAACTCGGGCATACAATGTCTGATCTGCCCCAAACTTCACATGTTTTATTAGAGTCCTGACCTGAAAACATCTGTATGACAATATTCAGTAACAGTCATAGCGCCACCTGGGGGCAACAGGAAATGTCATGTTTTACACTGTGATGAACTCCTCATAGAGATTAAACCAGATCAACATCATATATGGCCAGTCTAATCTTAAGGCCTTTGAGATGTTAAATTGCAAAGATCTTGAGTTTTCGTTGAAGGGCGTGTCCGTGGTGACCGACAAAGTCTGATGTTTCGCCATGTAAGGTGAATCACTTTTTTGAGGGCCGAAACATACTCAAAAACTCATGAAACTTTGCAGATGTGTCAGAAGTGGTGAAAATTTACGTCTGATGTGGGTTTCAGAATTAAGTGTGGCAAAATGTCTCGATAGCGCCACCTAAAAAATTTCAACGAAGTGCCCCTGACACTACATTTTACGTACAGGTATGAAATTTGGTACACACATCTAACAGCCCAATACCTACAAAAAAGTCTCTTGGAGTGAAATCTGAAAACCAACTAGAAGTGAGATATTTTGAATTATCTTTGCAAAATTTGTGCAGTTTTTGCCATTTCCAGATGTTGTACTTTAACGAACTCCTCCTAGAGCTTTAATCAGATCAACATCATATTTGGTCAGTCTAATCTAAAGGCCTTTGAGACATTAAATTGCGAAGATCTAGAGTTTTCGCTGAAAGGCGTGTTCGTGGCGGCCTGGCAAAGTTCGATGTTTCGCCATGAAACAGGAAGTTGTTGTAACTCGGGCATACAATGTCTGATCTGCCCCAAACTTCAAATGTTTTATTAGAGTCCTGACCTGAAGACATCTATATGGCAATGTTCAGTTACAGTCATAGCGCCACCTAGGGGCAACAGGAAATGACATGTTTTACACTGTGATTAACTTCTCATAGAGATTAAAGCAGAAGCACATCATATATGGCCAGTCTAATCATAAGGCTTTGGAGATGTTAAATATCAAAGATCTTGAGTTTTCGTTGAAGGGCGTGTCTGTGGTGGACTGACAAATTCTGATGTTTCGCCATGAATGATGAAGCTGTTGTAACTAAAGCATACTATGTCTGATCTGCTCCAAACTTCACATATGTGATAAGAGTCCTGGCCTAAAGACATCTATATTCCAATATTCAGTTAGCCATAGCGCCACCTGCTGGCAACAGGAAATGGCATGCTTTACACTGTAATTCACTACCAGATTCACTTTTCATTATGCCACGAAGTACCAAACATGCTAGAAACACGTTAAATTATGCAACACTTGGCTGAGTGCTAATGTTTGCAAATAACGCCACGAAAGAAACAGGAAGTTGTTGTAACTCAGGCATACAATGTCCGATCTGTTTCAAACTTCACATGTTCGATGACAGTCCTTGCCTGAAGACATCAACATGGCAATATTCAGTGACGGTCAAAGCGCCACCTGTTGGCCACAGGAAGTGTGACATTTCGAAATGACTTTGGCATAATTCTCCTGTATTCACTCGCTTACATGCATGTCGCCCACTGTTCACTGTTTTCCTAAGGCCAACGGGTGGCGGTGAGCCCGGGTGCGAGGGCCCTTTCATCGCTGCTTGCAGCTTTAATTGGGATTATATCTGCATGTATGAGGTGTTACATGCTTCTGCCCATAGGAGTATGTGTGGTCTACAATGAACAGAAAAAGTTTGCTGATATAAACAGTATTACAAATACCTTAAAGAAAATTAACATTATACACTGCAGTAATAACATAAAGGGTCAAATATGAGGTAGTGCAATATTTGAGAAAAATAGGCCTTTTGTGTACATAGAAAAAGTCTTAGATCGTTGAGATCAGCTCATGAAAAATGGGGGCAAAAGCTTAATTTTGCTCAGTGTATTTACATATATATTTATACAATTTAAATTATATATAAATATTTATTGATTTTTATATTTTTATATTGTTCTTAAATATATACATGTATTTGTATAAATATACACAGCACACACACATAAACACACACAAACTTTTTTTTTTTACATAAACAAACTTTTATTTTGGATGTAATTAATCATGATTAATTGGTTAACAGGTTGAAAAAAATAATTTTTGAGTGAACCCTTTAAATTAATGAATGGTAATTTGAATGAATGGATGTTATAATAGTTTCCCCTGCATTTTATTGCATTTTAATGTTACTTTATGAATTATTGAAATTGCAAAATTCACAGTGACAGTTTCATGTGAGAGTCACGTATGATCTTACCACAGATCCTCCAGTTTACAGTGAGGATTCTCCAGTACAGCAGAAAGCAGCTTCACTCCCGAGTCTCCTAGTTCATTCCCAGTCAGATCCAGTTTTCTCAGGTGTGAGGGGTTTGATCTCAGAGCTGAAGCCAGAGCAGCACCACCTTCATCTGTGACACCACAATATCTCAACCTGTAGAGAACAATGACACACTCTTCACTCTCTCAGATCAAAACTTACAGGGCCACATTTCCCAAAAGCATCATAAACCTTGTAGAAACAATTGTATGAATCATCCTAAAATTACAGTCTGTTTCCCAAAACCAGGAGTGTTTGTGTAAATGTAATTAGGGAAGCGCAGGGCACAAACTAATGTGGGGTTAGTTGTAACACACATGGTTTAAATACTTCCACACAAGCTAGCATGATGAAAATTAGTGTATTTACTAGATGCCATATCAGCAAAATACAGAGGAAAAAAATATCAGAATTCTT
Organism: Megalobrama amblycephala; assembly: GCF_018812025.1. Lineage (NCBI taxonomy): Eukaryota > Metazoa > Chordata > Actinopteri > Cypriniformes > Xenocyprididae > Megalobrama > Megalobrama amblycephala. Next base: position 1,899,739 of record NC_063050.1, read on the forward strand.
TGGAAGATATCACTGAACATTTATATAACAATAGCAAAAGTAAGTGCACATATTTTTTCATCTATATTTTTTGTGTTTAAAATAATATCAGATTTGTCTTATTTTAAATAATCTCCAATCTGTTAGTTCTTTAATGTTTCACTAACTAATATTAATATTAGGATTGCCTCAACTCACAGCAGAGAACATACATTTACCTCAGCTAAAACAATTAGGATATAAAGCTTACAAAATGTTTATCATAAACTAGCGCTGCCCTACCTAAACTTACAGCCAGGAGTCGCTACTGATATTGAGTCCGTTAGTTTGCTTTTGGCTATAAGAAATATGTAGGCTATAGCACCCTACGTGAAAGTGTCCACTCACGTCCGGCCAAAAATAAAATTCTGCCTACGCCACTGCAGCCACAGATCAGCTGCGCACTGCAAACGCGACATATGTGAAGGCACAATATGCGTGTGCTGCTCCTGCAACACATACGTACTGCAGACGGAGTGTGTGTGAAACAGGTGTAAATACTCACGCTCTGTATGAGCAGCAGCTTTATGTGTTCCAGGTGTGTGTGCTGACTGCGCTCTGAACCGCTCTCAGAAACCATGCGCATGTATCAAATGAGCACTGTTTCACTTTCACTTCTTACCGCACATTGTTCTTAAAGCGTAAGACTTTAAAGCGCATTGTTTCATGAGACCGTGTAATAACTCCACACTGGTGATGAAATGGCTGTGATGCTGAAGTCTGACATAATCAATTATGTGTTTGGTTGGTGAGATCGGCCTGTTTTAGTGACTCCTGATCGATTCATAAGCTGTGTCCCAATTCAGAGGCTGCATCCTTCAAAGGTTGGTATTGTTAAATGGGAAGGTCTAGCCTACAGAGCACTGATCTTGGATTTATCTGATGTACCATCATTTCACGACAAACGAAAACCACATTTGGAGGAGTCTTCTAATTGGGACAGCCTTCACTGTGACACACTCGGCCTTCGAAGGATGCAGCCTCTGAATTGGGTCACAGCAATATAATCTGATTATTGGCCGATAACAATCTGCAGTCGATCGATCGAGGCATCCCTAATTTTAAACGATCTTTATTTTAATGAACTGATATCAATCCATAAATCCAGAGAATCAATCTTTTGGTCTGTGCTGTTTTCAGTTGATGCACTTTTGATAAGAAAATCCCAGCTTTCCAATTCTGTCAAATGTATTAAGAAATTCAAACAATAAAAGTGTTTTTGGCGCTCTTTAATGTGGCTGACAGATCGCTGTAGTGTCTCAGTTCAAGCAGCAGTGCGGAGCACGAGTGAACCGGTTATCTTTTCCTCTTTACTACTAGTTATAGCATGAAAGAAACATGGATAATATTAGGACTGCCTCATCTCACAGCAGAGAACATACATTTACCTCAGCTAAAACACATTAGCTAAAACACACAAAGTAATTTTATATCATGTCTCAATTTGTAAAAATGAACAGAAACACATTTACAGTAATGCTCTTACAATAGAAGTCTAGCAGGTCAGATAGGTGGAGGGTTTAAAAGCTGAAGTATGATGCTCATATTTTTTGTTGAACCATTAATTTATATTTTTAAGTAAAAAAATGTTATAACGTTTTAACAGTGATGATTGTTCTCAGTGTTACTTACACAGCTGATCGAGTTGCTGTAACCACAGGCAGCATCTTCTGAAGAACTTCATCTGCTGTATTTACTGTGTCACTATTTGAAAATAAAAAAAATGTTAATTATTAATGCTAATAATAACAATTAATATTATAAATAAATAATACATTAAATAACTTAAATAAACATTGCTTTTAAAAGGACATGTGAAAAAGTTGGTAACACTTTAGAATACTGATCTTTCATTAATGAATAACAACACAGGAACAAATGAATAATGCATTATTAACACTATAGTAACTACTATTAACGAACAAGAAACTTTGATGAATGAATTAGTAAGTAATTGTGCTCAGTTGTAGATGGTAGTTCACTATTAGCTAATCAGTAACTACTGTTTTTTTCATACCTCCCAGAGAACTACTAAGAACTACTATATACAGGTTCATAATTAACATGAAGTGTGAATAAGTGAAGGTCATGGTAACCCACTAGTAAAGTATTACCAAATACTTAAGAAGGAATTACTAATTATTTGGATCAGTATTCTAAAGTGAAAAGCATGATAACTCTCTAGTAACTACTGAAGCCATTGTAAACTTTTGAGGTTTTTGTAAAGTATTGGATAGTAATAACTCGAGTTACTATATAACTCTAAAGTAACCACTTTTTATTTGGATCAGTATTCTAAAGTGAAGATCATGGTAACCCACTAGTAATTACATAAGTGTTACCAAATATATCATAAGGAATTACTGTACAAAAACATACAAAAACATCAAAATTTTACAAAGACTTCAGTAGTTATTAGAGAGTTATCATGTTTTTCACTTTAGAATACTGATCCAAATAATTAGTAATTCCTTCTTAAGTATTTGGTAATACTTCAGTCATTACTAGTGTGTTACCAAGACCTTTACTTTAGAATTAATTATACATTATGCATCATTCATGTTAATTATGGACCTGTATATAGTAGTTCTTAGTAGTATCCTGGGAGGTATGAAAAAACAGTAGTTACTGATTAGTTAATTGTGAACTACCACCTACAACTGAGCACTATTGCTTACTAATTCATTAATCAGAGTTTATTGTTAGTTAATAGTAGTTACTGTAGTGTTAATAATGCAATACTCATTTGTTCCTGTGTAGTTATTCATTAATGAAGGATCAGTATTCTAAAGTGTTACCAAAAAGTTTTATTAGTATCTAACTGAAGAAGTTACTGAACATATTCTGCCAACACAGATTTGTTTTTTCTTTTTCTTGTCAGTGTTGTTGTGGTCTATTAGTCTGCATTCACACTACAACACTTAGTGACAGATCTGTTTTCACATATCAGACTTTTTTCCCCATCTTTTGCTGTCACTTAACGAGTTTGTTTGCCCATATCATTTTTAGGGTATTAGGTTAGCTAATTTGGCTTGCTGTCCACTGAGGAGGGGCTCGATGAAGCAGCTCCAACTCGAGCTCTGATATACCCCCCAGTGAATAAATATAGGATATGATTACATAGGGAAAGGTAACTGAGATGAAGGTGGAGTTTGGGGAGGTGGAGGGATGCTGAAACAGCTGAGACTGAAGAGAGGTAAGCAGCTGCTTATATACTCTGCCTGTTGATTGGAAGATTAGATGGGCTCGCTCCTCCCTTAAATTACTTTTAGGAACTTCACTATGTCAACCGTCGCAAATTCAGGAGAGACATTACACCTCTCCTGGAAGTTCCAGGAGACTCTCGCATATTGATATTGGGTGTTTATCAAACAGAAGGCTGAATCCTACTGAGTTTGTGTCTTTATAGTCCAGTCCTTCTGAGGCTTGTAGACTCGAGTCCTCCTCAGCATTAAACACTAGAATGAGACGCTCTAGTAAGTGCGCATGGCTACGGCACACATGTTCCTGCTCCAACAGCACAAAAATAGTAATAAAACTTAATTTTGGAAAAAATACATTGCATTAAAAATCTTTTCTTAATGCAATACAGTGAATGACAACCGTCTGTATCTCACAGTGTCTTACATTACTGGCAGTTTAGTGTTAGTGATTCATTTACACCAAAACAAAAGATAACATGTATGCCTTCATCACTGAAAACATTATTTTTGTCATTTCATAATGAACTCAGATAAGTGCAGACTCGTTTCCATCAATCCTTTTTGGTGGATTGGAATGTGTGCAAAGGATTGTGGGTGATTAAAGGACTTAAAGTTTACACTTGACGCATCCTTCAAAATGAGCTGAATGAAGGACGTGAAACGAAGTCTGCCTTCAAAGGATCCTTCAAACTGAGGCCCCGTTTGTCATGATTGATTACAGGAAGCAAATGCAAGTAACGCCGTTTATTGAACAACAAGCAGTAACAGAAACACAGTCAATGAGAACGTGCAGGCTACAGGTAGGCGCAGGGACTGAGATGGTCGGCTGGTGACGTGGCGTGGTGACTGAAGAGTGGCGGTGAGATAAATCCAGGATCCAGACAAAAGACAAGGCACGAAGACAGTAATCCACAGAAGACGACGAACAACTGGGACTCCGGTCAGGAACAGACGAGACAACCACGAACAGGACACCAAACAACGATCTGACAATGGAGACAGGAATGAGGTGAGTATTTAAGGACTGAGGGAATGAGCAGCAGGTGGGGAGAGTGATGGGTGGCAGCTGGGTCCAATAATCACCCACGTGGCCTGGGCACACCCACAAACACACTCGCACACAAACACAAACACACCCACTGCTGTCATAACACAGAGCACGCGACAAGAAGGAAACAATGCATCTGCGAACCGTGACAGTACCCCTCCTCCTAGGAATGCCTCCTGGCATTCCCCGACTCCCTTACCTGTCGATTGTAATCATCGATAAGGGTGTGATCCAGAATGTCCCTGGCAGGAACCCAACTCCTCTCCTCCGGACCGTAACCTTCCCAGTCCACCAAGTACTGAAATCCGCGTCCCCTCCGCCTAGAGTCCAGAATGCGATTTACCGAATAAGATGGTTCCCCATCTATGAGACGCGGCGGTGGGGGAACCGGGGCTGGCGGATTAATCTCAGAATGAAAAACAGGTTTAATTTTGGAGACATGGAAGACGGAATGAATCCTCCTGTACACTGGAGGAAGTTTGAGGCGGACTGCCACCGGACTAATGATCTTGGTGACAGTGAACGGGCCAATGAATTTTGGAGCAAGCTTCTTAGAAACGGGTCGGAGAGGAATATCCTTTGTAGAAAGCCACACTTTTTGACCGACGACGTAAACCGGAGGCCTTGACCGGTGGCGATCGGCCTTGGCCTTGGTGCGTTCCCTCACTTGGAGGAGAGTCTCTCGGGCTCTCGTCCAAGTTCGGTGGCACCTCTGGACAAAGGCGTGGGCAGAGGGGACCGCGACCTCGGATTCCAGACTGGGAAAAATAGGTGGCTGGTAACCTACACTGCATTCAAACGGAGATAGGCCCGTGGACGACACTGGTAAAGTATTGTGTGCGTACTCCACCATTGAGAGTTGTTGACTCCAGGAGGAAGGATTCTTGGAGACCATACATCGCAACGCTCGCTCCAAATCCTGATTGGCTCTCTCAGTCTGACCATTGCTCTGGGGGTGAAACCCCGACGACAGACTAACAGTCGCCCCCAGCAATCTACAGAATTCCTGCCAAAATTTGGAAACGAATTGGGGACCCCTGTCAGAGACCACGTCTACCGGGAGGCCATGAATCCGAAAGACGTGGTCAATGATCGTAACCGCTGTCTCCTTGGCTGAGGGTAATTTGGGCAAGGGAATAAAATGAGCCGCCTTCGAGAACCGGTCCACTACGGTTAAAACAACCGTGTTCCCTTGGGAGGGTGGGAGGGCGGTCACAAAATCTAGCGAGATATGGGACCAGGGTCTCGAAGGGACTGACAGCGGTTGAAGTAACCCATCTGGGGCACGATTGGAAGTCTTACCAACAGCGCAGACTGAGCAAGCCAAGACAAAATCGCGAACGTCACGAGCCATGAGAGGCCACCAGAATCGTTGCTTAACCAAAAACTTAGTTCGACTGACTCCTGGATGACATGCCACGTTGGAACAATGACCCCACTGAATGACCCTGGACCGTAATCCCTCCGGCACAAATAATCGGTTTGGTGGGCACTCGGGCGGAGGCGTTACCCCTTCTAGAGCCGACTTGACTCTCGATTCGACCTCCCATGTGAGTGTGGAGATAACTAATCTCTCGGGAAAAATACACTCGGGAGTAGACGGGCGTTCGGAACGGTCAAAAATACGAGACAAAGAGTCGGGTTTGATGTTTTTGGAACCCGGGCGGTACGAGAGAGTAAAATCAAAACGTCCGAAAAAAAGTGCCCACCGAGCCTGCCTGGAGTTCAATCTCTTGGCAGTTCTGATGTATTCTAGGTTCTTATGATCGGTCCAGACGATAAAGGGTACCCCAGAGCCCTCTAACCAGTGGCGCCATTCCTCCAACGCTAACTTGACTGCCAGCAACTCTCGATTACCAATGTCGTAGTTACTTTCGGCGGGAGATAAACGATGAGAAAAAAACGCGCACGGATGCATCTTATCGTCCGCGGAAGCACGCTGGGACAACACTGCACCTACCCCCACCTCTGATGCGTCAACCTCCACCACAAACTGCCGTGATGGATCAGGGGCAACGAGAATGGGGGCCGAAACAAAGCGAGCCTTCAGTTTGGCAAACGCAGCCTCAGCTGCGTCTGACCACCTGAACGTAGTTCTGGGGGAGGTCAAGGCGATCAGAGGTGAGGCTAGTTGGCTGAAGTTGCGAATGAAACGCCGGTAAAAATTGGCGAACCCCAGAAACCTCTGTAGGGCCTTACGGGAATCTGGATTTGGCCAATCCACCACAGCCTTAACCTTCTCAGGGTCCATGCGTACTCCCTCAGTCGACACGATGTACCCTAGGAAAGGAACAGACTGTGCATGAAAAACGCATTTCTCCGCCTTGACAAAAAGCCCATTCACTAACAACCTCTGAAGCACTCGTCGAACGTGCTGTACGTGTTCCTGGAGAGATGAGGAAAAAATCAATATGTCGTCCAGGTAGACATATAAGAACTGATCGACCATATCTCTCAGCACGTCATTAACGAGTGCCTGGAAGACCGCTGGGGAGTTGGAAAGCCCGAACGGCATGACCAAGTATTCAAAGTGCCCCCTAGGGGTGTTAAAGGCGGTCTTCCATTCATCACCCTCCCTGATGCGGACCAAATGATAAGCATTCCTTAAATCCAATTTTGTGAAGACGGATGCTCCCTGCAACCTCTCAAAGGCTGAAGACATTAACGGCAAAGGATAGGTATTCTTTACCGTAATGTTGTTCAACCCCCGGTAATCAATACAAGGTCGCAGGGAACCATCCTTCTTCCCCACAAAAAAGAACCCCGCCCCCGCTGGAGAAGAGGAATGGCGAATGAACCCGGCTGCTAGTGAATCAGAAATATATTTCTCCATAGCCTCTCTTTCGGGGACCGAAAGTGAATATAACTTGCCTTTAGGCGGAGACTTCCCTGATACTAGATCTATGGCACAGTCGTAGGGACGATGCGGAGGAAGAGAAGCAGCCCTGGACTTACTGAACACCTCCTTCAGGTCCTGGTACTCAATGGGCACGGTAGACAGATCCACTGCTTCCTCCTGTAAAACAGAACCAGAAACAGACGAACAAGCAGAGACAAGACAAGACTTATGACACTCCTCACTCCAGGCCACAATGGAATTCTGGACCCAGTCTACCCGGGGGTTGTGTTTGGTGAACCAAGGATGACCAAGGACGACGGGGGTGTGAGGGGAATCAAAAATAAAAAACTTAATCCGTTCCGAATGGTTGCCAGCGGTGATGAGGGTGAGATCTTCAGTTTCGTGAGAAATGGTGGGAAGGCTCTGTCCGTTGAGTGCGTGAACAGCGATTCTGTCGGTGAGTGGTTTGAAAGGAATGTGGAACTTGGTGGCGAAAGATTGGTCCATGAAGTTACCTTCTGCCCCAGAATCCAGAAGTGCGTTGCAGTTGTGAAAGTGATGCGACCATCCCAATCTCACCGGGAGGAGGGTGGATGTGGTTGAGGACTTTCCAGCGGAGATCCCACCCGACAGTAGCCTCAAACTTACTGCCGGGCTTGCCCTTTTAACGGGCAGTTGTAAGCGAAATGGCCCGCCTTGCCACAATATAAACAAAGTCCTTGGGACCTCCGCCTCTCCCGCTCCTCCCGGGAAAGCCGAGCTCGACCCACCTGCATGGGCTCATGATCTTGAAGGGGACTGACCGTGTCCCCGCCGCTGGACCTCAGGACTTCCTCACTCCTGTGGGCTGGACTTCTCCGCTCGGCCCTGGTCAGCCGAGCATCCACCCTGAGCGCCAGGTCGACAAGACCATTAAACGTGGTGGGGAGGTCCAGCGTGTAGATCTCCCTTTGGACACGGTCAGCCAACCCATGCAGGAACATGTCCCACTGCGCCTCCTCGTTCCAGTGACACTCTGCCGCCAATGTACGAAATTCGATGGAATAGTCAGACACCGACTTCTCTCCTTGGCGTAGTTCCGCCAACTGTCTGGCGGCTTCTCTCCCCGCGACTGAGCGGTCGAACACTCTCTTCATCTCTGCGGAGAGTGACTGGAACGAGGTACAGCAGGGGTCTTGGTTCTCCCACACCGCCGTTCCCCAGAGCGACGCCTTCCCCGTCAAAAGCGTCAGTACGAAAGCCACTCTGCTTTGTTCGGTGCTGTAGGTGCGGGGCTGCAGAGCAAAGTGCATGGTACAATGAGTCAGAAAAGCTCTGCAAAATCCTGGTTCACCTGAATAAGCTTCGGGTACAGGGAGACGAGGCTCCGAAGCGGCGACGCTCGCTGGTGTGGGTGGGGAAACGGCCGGTGTGGGCGGCGCAGCGGGGACACGAAGCAGCTGGACTTGCTGGGTGAGCTCGGACACCTGCGCCACGAGAGCCTGCACGGCTCTTCCCGTCTCGTTGAGGTTTCTCTCCTGCGACTCCATTCGACGAATGCTGCTGTTGACGAAATCCTCCAGCGAAGACTGCTGAGTGCTTGCTGCTTCCGTAGCGAGGTCAGATCGTTCTGTCATGATTGATTACAGGAAGCAAATGCAAGTAACGCCGTTTATTGAACAACAAGCAGTAACAGAAACACAGTCAATGAGAACGTGCAGGCTACAGGTAGGCGCAGGGACTGAGATGGTCGGCTGGTGACGTGGCGTGGTGACTGAAGAGTGGCGGTGAGATAAATCCAGGATCCAGACAAAAGACAAGGCACGAAGACAGTAATCCACAGAAGACGACGAACAACTGGGACTCCGGTCAGGAACAGACGAGACAACCACGAACAGGACACCAAACAACGATCTGACAATGGAGACAGGAATGAGGTGAGTATTTAAGGACTGAGGGAATGAGCAGCAGGTGGGGAGAGTGATGGGTGGCAGCTGGGTCCAATAATCACCCACGTGGCCTGGGCACACCCACAAACACACTCGCACACAAACACAAACACACCCACTGCTGTCATAACACAGAGCACGCGACAAGAAGGAAACAATGCATCTGCGAACCGTGACACCGTTTACACTAGAGTGTTTTCATTTTAAAACGCATATGTTTTGCTACGGTTACGCCTGTCATTTACGCCAGTGTTTATGAACCTTGAAAACAGAGACTTTCTATAATGCTGCAGAGTCCATTTTAGTTTGAAAATGCTGGGGTTGCGTTTCAGTGTAAATGTACCAAAAAGGAGACTTTTGAAAATGATGGCGTGGCTGCCCACATTCACTCTGCGTATCCCCGACGACCGTGTAAACAATAACATGGAGACTGAACTGCAATCTTTGCTGTCATTTTTAGCTGTGCAGTTAAACTCTGAATGTTTTTAATACTGCAGCAACCTACATGTGCAAGAGGAAACTGTTTCCACTTGTACACGTATGTCCAGTGTGCATGAACACAAATGACCTATTTTGGATTCAAAACAGACAAGTTTGTATCCCTGTGCTTTATTACTGTATGGAGGAGTGATTTTTGGGAGTGTTTGTGTGAGACAGAAATAAGAACATAAAAATATGAACTACTAAACTCTGTGTGACATCTGCAGGATTACAGATTTATCAGATTCTTGTTTCTCTTTGTTCATGATGTTTTAGACTGTAATGATTGTACTCAGTGTTACTTACTGATCATTTCTGCCTCCAATTAATCTGTTCAGGCGAAACTCCTGCACTGTCTGCTCTGAGCTCAACAACACAAAAACTAAAGCTGACCACTGAGATGAGGAGAGTTTCACATTACGTAATCCTCCAGACCACATATGAGGTTCAGCTTCATTCACTAGTGAAAGATCACCCAGTTCATTCAGACAGTGAAACAGATTGATGTATTTATCTGGAGAGGGATTCTCACTGATCTCTCTTTGATATATTGACTGTTTTCTCATTGTTGTGAGATCTGTTTCCTGTCTGTGTCTTTAGTTTTTGTAAGAGACTCTGATTAGACTCACTGACAGACCCAGAAGGAAACGAAGGAAAAGGTCCAGATGCCCATTTTTACTGTCTAAAGCTTCATCCACAGCTCTCTGATGGAGGTCAGATAGTGAAGATTTAGTTGGTTTGGTAATCTGGTTTAAACACATTGATGTTCTTGTTTATAAAGGAGAGATGCACATATAGAGCTGCTAGATGTTCCTGAATGCTCAGATGAACAAAGCAGAAGACTTTCCCCTGATACAAGCCCAACTCCTCTCTGAAGATCTGAGTGCACAATCCTGAGTACACTGATGCTTCTGTCACATCAATGCCACACTCTCTCAGGTCTTCCTCATAGAAGATCAAGTTGCTTTTCACAAGCTGCTGAAATGCCAGTTTCCCCAGTTTGACAATCATGTCTTTATCTTTCATTTTCTTCTTATAGTCCTTCTCATGTTTGATGTTGGTCTGAAGGATCAGGAAGTGTGTGTACATTTGAGTCAGAGTCTTGGGAATCTCTCCACTCTCTGCTCACTCAACATCTCTCTAGAACAGTGGCTGAGATCCAGCAGAACACTGGGATGTGACACATAATAAAGAGGCTCCTTGATGACTTCAGGTGTGAGATGATCCTGTGGACAGACTCTGATCCCTGATTCTCTTCCTGAAGTATTCCTGCTTCTGTGGGTCACTGAAGCCTCGTACCTCTGTCACTCGATGGACACACTCAGAGGGGACGAGATCAGCTGCTGCTGGTCTGGAGGTGATCCAGATGAGAGCAGAGGGAAGCAGATTCCCCACAATGAGGTTCGTCAGCAGCACGTCCACTGAGGCTGATTCAGTCACATCACAAACCTCACATCGCTCTGAAAATCCAGAGACAGACGACACTCATCCAGACCATCAAGATGAAGGAAACTTTATACTTATCATTGGATATTTCAATTTCTTTTGTTTCAGGGAAAAAGACATGAAGAAGATCTGAAAGACTGAGTGTTTTGTCCTTCATCAAGTTGAGCTCTCTGAAAGGAAGTGAAATATGAGCTGGACGTCTGATTCTTTTCCCTTCAGCCCAGTCCAGGATGAACTTCTGCACAGAGACTGTTTTTCCAATGCCAGCGACTCCCTTTGTCAGCACAGTTCTGATGGGTTTGTCTTGTCCAGGTAAAGGTCTAAAGATGTGACTGCATTTGATCGTGTGTCCTCTGTTTCTGCTCTCCTGGACTGTGTTTCAATCTGTCTCACCTCATGCTCATTATTGATCTCTCCACTTTCACTCTCTGTGATGTAGAGCTCTGTGTAGATCTCATTCAGGAGTGTTGGGTTTCCCTGCTTTGATATTCCCTCATACAAACACTCAAACTTCTTTCTCAGATTTGATCTCAGTGTGTTTAAGACCTCAGGTTTAGAGTCATGGCTGGAAGATTAAAATACCAGATTATTACACAAGTTTAAAAAGTAAACTACATAATTTATAAATAAATTATAAAATAGATTATTTTGTTTGCTGTATTATGAAACACAGAACATCATTGGTTTCTGAAATGTTTCAATTATTCATGTGATTGAGTGATGTGTGATGTGCATCGCAGCACCTAAAATTAAACAACAATTTTTTTTTACCTGAAACCAGGATTCATGCTTTCATTAAAGTCTTGTGGTTGAATCACAGTTTTGTTTTTAACTGGACTGGATAAAAGATTTGACCTTAAATCAGAATGAAGAGTGTAAAGAATCAGAGGGGGGGGGGGAATCACATTATGAAATAAATGTTTTTCTCCAAAACACATTGGCCACAGTTATTGGCACCCCTGGAATTTTTCATGAGTAAAATATCTCTGAAGTATATTCCCATTCATATTTACATTTATTTAGCACACCAGGGTGATCATGAACATGAAATTGTCCAGCCATGACTTCCTGTTCCACAGGAGTATAAACATGAGGAAACACAAAGGCTAAATTCCCGTAATCATTCATCACAATGAGTAAAACCAAAGAATATAGTTATGATGTGCAGCAAAAGATTGCTGAGCTTCACAATATAGAAAGTGGCTGTAAGAAAATAGCTAAAGCATTGAAAATCCCCATTTCCAGCATCAGGGCAATAATTAAGAAGTTCCAATCAACTAAAGATGTTACAAATCTGCCTGGAAGAGGACGTGTGTCTAAATCGTCCTAATGCGCGGTGAGAAGGAGAGTTTGAGTGGCCAAAGACTCTCCAAGGATCACAGCTGGAGAATTGCAGAGATTAGTTGAGTCTTGAGTCTCAGAAAGCCAAAAAAAATGATCAAACAGCACCTACATCCCCACAAGTTGTTCAGGAGGGTTTCAAGAAAAATCCTCTGCTCTCATCCAGAAACAATCTCCAGCATATTGAGTTGTCAGAAAAGACTGGAACTTCAAACGGGACCGGCTTCTATGGTCAGATGAAACTAAAAAAAGAGCTTTTTGGCAGCAAACCCACCAGATGGGAGTTAAATATACTGCTGGATTTTTAATGCTGTGGGCCTATTTTTCTGCTGGAGGTCTTTGACATCTTGTTCAGATATATCGTATCATGGATTCTATCAAATACCAACAGATAAAAAATCTAAACCTGACCGCTTCTGCTAGAAATTCAATAATGGGCCATGGTTGGATCTTCTGTCAGGACAGTGATGCATAACAAACATCAAAACCAACACAAAAATGTGTCACTGAGCACAAAATGAAGCTTCTGCCATGGTCTTCCCAGTTCCCTGACCTGAACCCTAAAGAAAATGAGTGGAGTGAACTGAGGAGAAGAAGCACCAACATGGAGCTGGGAATCTGAAGGATCTGGAGAGATTCTGCATGAAGGAATGGCTTCTGATCTCTTGTCAGGTGTTCTCCAAACTCATCAGGCATTATAGGTGAAGAGCCAGAGCTGTTATCTTGGCAAAAGGAAGTTGCAAAAAGTATTGAATAAAAGGGTGCCAATAATTGTGGCCAACGTGTTTTGGAGAAAAACATTCATTTCATAATGTGATTTCCCACCCATTTTCAATTCTTTTCCTTCAATGAAAGGTTAGATTTTTGCTCATTTTATGAATTAAAGATCAAAAGGATAAACAATGCAGATTTATTTTTACAGTCTTCTTTGATCATATTTATCAAGGGTACCAATAATTCTGACCACAACTGTATTTTATAGATATAATATACCTGGGAACAGGCTGTGTGTTTCCACTCTTAAACTTTGTTGGTTCAGTCATAGACCTGTTACTCTTCAGAGACACACAGCTGGACTCTGGGTTTGAGCTCTTCTGCTGGACTGAACTGTAACAGAACAGATCCAGTTCAATCCTTTAGATTACTGTGTTCATTCTTTATGATAGGAACCATATTAATATAAACACATTATATTTCATCAAAAAGCACTTTGAGGAAACTTTATGACCTTTTTCTTTAATGTTTCATGGTTAAAACAAACAAAAACAGACAAAATAGGATACACATTTTTTCTGTAAACTGTTTCTGCGATCAGTGGGTGGAAAAAATAAAAAACTGTGATCTTTTTCTGTGATGAAATACAATATTTAACAGTGTTTGTTGAAAGTACCTGTATCCTGGATCTCCATCTCTGGATCCTTGTGAATTTCCCATGATGAAGCTGCAGGAGAATCTGATGAGTTTGATCTCCTCCACTGACTCTGAGGGGGAAAATAGACACAAAATTAAATAATTAAACAACCTTCATAATTTAGCTGAACATATGTTGAGTGTGGGAGAAAAAGGATCATGTGACTGTGTTAACTCAAGCTCAGTTATACATGTTTACACTGTTAAACTTCTGAAGAATCACAGACATCGTGAAGCACACAATAAACATTGAAGTGAAGGTGAAATAAACACTTTATTGAAGTTTATTTATTTATTTTTACCAAACAATCATATATACATTCATATTATTAGTATGAGGAAGTCTCCACACATGAACACTCACCTTGATCAAACTTTCACAAGTTACAGGTTCTCAAATCCTCCAGCTTTAACATCATAAAGATACATGGAAATTCCTGCATAAACTTTGATAAACGTTTCTATTAAACACTTTGACGCTCGTATTCGTATTTTACCTGCTTAAAATGGCGACAGGTGAACTCTAACTTACTTTCACTTTCTATTTGTGATGAGAGAGAGAGAGAGAGAGAGAGAGAGCGGGTCAGTATCGATCAACTTCTCTCTCTTTCTCTGAACTCGATGAGAGATTAAACAGTAATAAAAACACAGAAAACAAACGAACAACTGTAATTTAATGTAAAACATTAAATTTAATGTAAAAATACATTTTTACTCATGTCGCCAGTAAGACTTTCGTTCATCTTCGGAACACAAATGAAGATCATTTTAATAAAATCTCTATGATTTCTCTCCCTCCATTCACAGTAAAGAGTATAAAGACATCATTAAAGTACTCCATGTGACTCCAGTGGTTTAATCACAGTTTCATGAAGCGACGTGAGAGCTTTGTTTGAGCAAAAAACAAATTTACGACTATATTTACAAAATAATAATTTCCAGCGCGTTCACGAGAGCACCACAGCACGTGCTATTATTCAAAAGGAGCTTTTTATTTATTTATTTATTTATTTATTTATTGCAGGTAAGAACAAGAACAACTTCAACATTTCAATATAACAATGTATGACATCACAATGAAGGACGACAAAGGCATAAATTAGGGGAAGAAAAAGAATTTAATAAAAAAAAATTTTGTTGTCAATCTTTTTTAGTGTCATAAATCATAGTTAAAGGTGGTACAGAGGTTCTTTTCGTCAACTGAGTTTTTGAAATGAGTGCATGCGTAAGAACAACCCCCCTCCTTCACAGCTCATTTCCAGTGAACGCCTCCCAAAACTCGTGCACGAGTATTGGAACATGAGTGTTTGTTTACCACCGGCATTCGCTGTGTTATTAAGCCGGGCACACATTTAACGACTAGCTAAAACATTCTAAGACTGTGCTCAACATACAGTGATTGTTTCCTGCTCCTGAAGCAGATTTATATACTTTCACATGGAATTTGAACACCGACTGTAATCGCAGACTGAACGCAACTGGATCTGACTGGACGCGTTTGAGCGCATAAGTATCAATTTACATTCATAATCGGCCTTACAATCATTAAGTGTGTGTGCGATTTAAAGCCGCGCACATACTTAGTGGATTCATTATGTCGGACTCACCACAGGTAACTCATAATCTGCAGTGATTGACAAGCCAGAGGGCCAATCCGTGCACGTCTCTCACAAGGAACATCACGGCAGTGATTGACAAGCCAGAGGGCCAATCGTTTACGCGATGATCGCGTAAACGATTGGCTGATGTTTTTAAGGCCCTACCTCGTGCACAGATGATGTATATTAATAATATTCCTTTCAGTGCACCTAATAAATAGTCTTTTATCAGTTAGTAAAGACAGTTTCAAGTAATATTGCAAAAATGTATAAAACAAAACATCCTCTGTACCACCTTTAAGGTCACAGAGAAAGTGGTTTAATTTGGGCAGTGTTGAGGAAAATGTTGCCAATAAAATAACTAGATTTCCTATATATTCTATATTTTGTTTACAATGTGAAAAATAACAGAATATATCACACATAGTTAAATCAATGACCAAATTGGATTTCAAAGCCAAAAAATTAACAAATCAGACCACAATTCTTTGACAAAGAGGCATTTGAAGAAAAGATGATCAATTGACTCAGTACTAAAATTACAAAAATTACAACTCAAACTATTACTAAATTTAGAAATATTTTTTTAGTGGGGTATATATTATGCAAAATTTTTAAATGTAGTTCTTTAACTTTATGGGGACACAAAATTTATAAGGTAAGAGCTTTTTTCCAATTAACCTTATCTATTAAAGAATTCCAGAAAACTTTAAGTGCCAAGTTTAAGTTTAAGTGACAACTTTAAGTGACATCTCATTAAATGAACAAGACCATTAGGTATAGCTTTTACCATCATAAGAAATTCCTTATGGACAACCGGATTATTCAATCAAGCTACAAATGTGGAACATTGCAGTGTGACCTGAAAGAATTAGATTAATTTAAACCATACTGTAAAAACACTGTACTTTTTTAAACAGTTTTAATTTATTTTTCCTGCTATAATAACTTAACTGCACTTTGGACCACTTTTACTGAAATGGTCAAAACTCATCAAGAGGAAAGGACAGAAATGATTAAGACACATTAAATAATGAATAAATCCTGATGTTTGGAGGAGGGCCCAGATGGTCGAGAAATGTCAGGCCCTGTCCCAATGTCACACTTCATAGCACTTTCGTATTGCGTATGCCTTCAGAAGCAAAGCACTTAATTGCGTCTGATGTTCGTATAACTTCTTTAAAGCAATATATTTGGGCGCATTTCGTTTTTACAAATGCCGCCTTCACATGCTATCGGAAATTTGATAATTTGTAGTTCTGAAGTCGTAATTATGAGCTCATCACATTCAAGATTTCATCACATTCGAAATTTTACTCGTTACTTGTGCTGACTGAGACACCCAAAGCGTGTGCACAGAAAACCCTCACAGACATCATGCAATACTGAATTATTTTATCTTGGCGAGTTTCGTTTGTCTTAGTGAACATAAACAGATGTGGAAAAATCTGATGTGTTGCATTATATTAAATCCGTGATTTAGGTCTTAATAAACATACTGCTGTATGTCATTAATTTTAATCAAACAACAAAAGACAAAGAGGGAATCACTGCTCTTGACTAAACTTCTGCAGCATTAATAATATATTTATTGGTAATTAATACACTTAAGACTATGCAGTAATTATGTACATTTGGTTAATGTTAATGTTACTTCCCAGCCTGATAGAAAGATCCACAAGAGGAAAGACACAGAACATTTTGTAAAGGTGTACCTTCACATTCACGTATTTCCCTTCCTTCTCTGCTATTTCATGTTAGTTCGTAATGTATAACGTTAACTCATACAATTTAATGCTACAAGTTTTTAAATGTACAAATTTATATGACAATAAATTAAATTAAATTATATAATTAATTATGGAATTGTTAAAATGTCTTAATACATTTTCAATTATTAACAATCCTTAATGTGTAAATTACAGTTCATATTAACTAAAAAAAAAAAAACAGTAAGAAATATTCCCAGAAAAGTGATGAAACATTACATGAAAAAAGACAAATATCTTCACTTTCTTTTTTACAGAAGGTGCATATATCAGCTACATCACAATATTTCGACACAAGAGCATTAAAAGGGTGAATATTATGCAAAATATACCACTTTAACTTTATTGGGTAAACAGTATTTATATGGTAATAACCATGTTTTTCTCCACTGAATGTTATCTATTTTAGAACCCCAAAAAAATCCCTTTTGGAGAAATTGAGTTTCGAGATTGAGAAAGTTGACAAATAAATGTATTAATACATTCTTTACTTAAGGCAACGGGTCATGTCTCCTCTCCTCTCCCTTCTTGCTATGTCTCTGTTGATGCTCCATGTATGTAAATATATATATAAACCTGGAGCTCCTCCAGCTTGTTGCCTTTAAAGCTCAAGGGTTTTGCAATGATGACAATTTTTTCTTATGACCTAATTTCCTACAGGAAGTTTAATGGGTAGATAAAAGGCTAAATTACCAGAAATATGACTTATGAAATATAACACATAATGCAGGCCGTGTAGTTTGAGCATAATTTATTAATCATTATTTTGGTATGCATGTAAATGCAGTAGGTGTTAATGGCAAATAAGATATACTGACGACTGACAAATTAAGAGACAAAACAACAAAAGTGTCTTAGTAAGGTGTTGGGCCACCAAGAGCCACCATAACAGCTTCAGATTTTGGACTGCACCACCGTCATCAAAACACCAAAAGAAAGCATATCTTTTGGATGAATGGAGCATATGTTATATTAACATATTTATGAGCAAGTATTGCCCACCTAATTAACAGCTATATAGACAAACTTTACCTCAGAAATGTAACTTCCATATGTCAATAGTTTATACTTGTCGAAACTAATTGTCTATGTGTTACCCATGAGGTCGTTCATACCAGAGTTTGCATGGCTCCCACTCCACCTGCTTCCATTTATGGCCCTAAAAATAGTGAGACTTTTTCAGTGTCAAATATTTGCCATGCATAGTAGTTATAACAATCACCAATACATTTTCAAGACCATTACACCAATAACAGAATAATTATTGTCTCTTTTCAACTGGAACATTTTGTAACCTGTGCGGTGATTGAGTGGTATTATATTTCACCTCAATAACTTCCCAGGGTGAAAATCCTGGCTCCCTGTGTGTGGGCATTCTGAAAGGAAAAAATATTACATTCACAAAGCTTAACACTACACTAAATAAGCCATTGTAGAATGATAAGTGGTTGTTAAGCTAGCATGGGTTGTATTTAGTATCATATCGTAGTTATTCTGGTACAGAAGTTGTATTGAAGACTGTTAAGTTACTGTAATCAACACAAACTACAGGGTTAGGCGTTTGGGATAAGTATATTGGCAATCAATGACAAGTTAAATCCATGAATCCAAATCAATCTCTATTCTGCTGCCTGGGAGGTGTTGATCGCTTTCTCACAGCAGAGACTGACACGCTTTTGACTGTGTTTGCTCCGTGTAAAACGGCCAAACGCAGCATTTCCCCTCAGCACACAGAGTGCAGTGGGGGATATTATTTTATTCACCATTAGCTAATGCTGGTTTGCTCAAACAGTATTACTTAAAGGTGCCCTAGAATTAAAAATTGAATTTACCTTGGCATAGTTAACACTCGCCGGGGATACCACCGCGGTTTTTTTCTTACCAGTTTGAAGGAGACTCAAAATACTCTGTCAATGTTGCACATACAATTAAGAGCTATACACCATTTTAATCTGTGGAATATCTTCTTTTATTTGTGTACACCATGGGCGAGGCTAGCCCCTTTTTAGGGGTGCTTCAGCACCCCTAAAACTTGGAGTAAGAAATGTTGTTATTCTAAAATTTGTTCCGATTCTGAAACCATATCAGTGAGTACTGGAGTCAGTATCCTGAATCATTATGGTACACCTATAATAAGTGTTTATTTTTTGGACTATTTTAGTCCAGCGGGTCGCCGCCACTGTGGAGTAGCACAGGACCTGGGTGACTCGTCCATAGTCATAAACGGAGAGAAGTAGCGCCGGTTACAATGTTCTTCCGCAAGACACGTGCAGCAGCGCAACAAATAAACTGCGTACCTGTGTACACTGTAAAAAATCATTTTCATGATTTGTTATCATAACATTTTTTCTTTTGTCAAATCAACTTAGATAATTAATGTAGTTCAGATAACAATATTTTGAGTTTCTGTTGAGTAAACCAATCGTCTTCATTGTATTAACTCAATTTTTTAATTTTAATGAACTCAAATATAAATGTAAACATGACGTCACGTGCGTCTTTTCTGGTCGTCATGGAAACATGAAGCCCCTTAGGACCAGAGTGAAAACAAACGATATATCACTGTATACCACCAGTATGTGTGAAACACTCACTGTGGCTTTTTAAATGAATTGTTATTCATTCCTAGATTTATATCTGTTATTTTTCAGTTGTGGCTGACTATCAAACTAGACAATAAAAGAAAGTTTAATGTTTTTCTTTTGCTGTATGCAACCAGATATGTTAGAGATGGCCATTTGTAAATAATTTACAGAAGATGAATTACATTTTGTTGTCCAAGTACCTGTTACTTTGTTCAATGACAATAAAGTTGAATCTAATCTAACCAATCTGATGACTGTTGATACAAAAGGAGGCACATGGAGTTAACGGTCAGGAAAACCAGCTGAGTGAAGAAGGTTTTGTGTTTGATCGAGACTGATATGTGCATCTGTGTAGATGTGCTCGCATGCGGAAGATAAGCAGAACACAAGTTGTTGGATCGTCGTGGCATTGGCTAAAAGTTTTGTTCCAGAGATTTACTACAATGACAATACCAGGAGGATATACAACTCTGACAGCACTGCTTGGATGTAACTAAAACTGCTGCACTATTTTGAAAAGTTATAGGCCTACTTTGGACACATGCTCATTAGTTTGAGAGAACATTTGAGAGATATACATCTGGTACATATATATATATTTTACCCAAGTGCCACGGATTGGATTCATCTCGCAATCTCTATTTCATCATAAAGGTATGAAATCCCATTTGATTTGTGTTATTTGCACACCCCACACAAATTAATTAGCCTACTGGTGTTGGAGCATCTATAATGTTATCGTAAAAAAAGCACCGTAGATTGACAGTAAACCTTTAGTACTTTCTAATGATTTTGTTATCTTTATTAATATTTTACATAGTATCTAAGATAGATAGCTAGGGCGGGCGTGGTTTCAGCAACAAGTCGCATGGGCTCCAACTTCGTCCCGCCTCTTTGCCCATTTTCAGTTATCCGGGAGTGACATGCGGTGACGCGCAGCTAAGATGGCAGCGGCCTCATTTTCGCGTCAAAACTGCTGTTCAGAACTCTATGGGTGACGTCACGGACACTACGTCCATATTTTTTTACAGTCTATGGGGAAAACACAAAACACGGCATGGACAACTTTTGGTGTTATATGAGAAGGAGATCCCCTAAAAGAGGTTCCGGATCCGGCACAAATTAAGCCCTGCAACTGTTCAGTCAAATCAATCAAATCTCTGTTATTTGGCTTTCAGTCACATGCTTTTTAATTATATATGAAAGCTGCAGTAAATAAACAAAATTGCAGGCATCATACTGCGCAGGTAGCCTACTGTAGCCTACTCCGCAGCAGTGCCGACTCAAACCAGTCTGAAATAGTCCCAATATAAACACTTATTATAGGTGTACCATAGTGATTCAGAATAAGACAAAAACATGGTTTGGAAAATGGATCATGGCTATGGCGACATTTTTCACAATCACGACAGAAACAGATACTGCCCTAACATCACTAGCAGAAAGCCAGCGTGATATAAACAAACCAGACTAGAACTGAACACGGCGTGACGGCAGCTTTATTCTCTATATCTACCTCCTCGATGGCAGGAAAGTCTTTCAATTCAGTGGAAAAGTCGCTCATCTTCATAACAAAGATCATGTCCAACATATGTTGTGATTTTCTGTTTATGCCTTTCTAAACCAGCACAGAAAGGACTTTTCTCCATCTCTACCATTCTAATTTTCACTGCTTGCCCTCCACCGGTATTTCACGCATCACCAGAACCACGTGATTGCAAACAACCTATAGAGGGTATGCATCGACGTCACTTTCCCGCCGAAAACGAGCTCCCTCAGCTGGACTGAGTGGCAAAAGAACCTGCTGCGTGACTGGATTTAATAGAGGAAACTGCGAAAACGCGAGTAAAACAAACGAATTACACTAAAGGTTGGACTTGAAAGTGTTTCTTACAACTTGTCAAATAAACCTGATCCATGGATATTGACATGCAGCCAGGGGTCGTGTTTCCTGACATTTATATGCCTGATTTCGACGCCAGGGAAATACATAAAGCAAATCTGCCTGTGAATATTTTATATAACTACAATATAGGTAGGTTTAAATCCACGTAATCACTTATATCGATGTTACATCGTCATATTGTCCAGCCCTAAAACATATATAATTTTATAGTACAGTTTTTGTCAGTGTTATTTAAAAACACCCAATTATGCAGAATATAAGTTTAAATAAGGTTTAAATCCGAGTAATCACTTATCAATGTTATATATAGCCTATCATCATATTGTCCAGCCCTAAAACTTGTATAGTTTTTGTCAGTGTTTATTTAAAAACACCAAATTATCCAGAATATAAGATAGTAAATATTTAATTGATCAGTTGTCAACACAATATATAACAATACAATATATAATACAAGGCTGCCAACTCTCACGCATTCAGCGTGAAACTCACGCAATTGACCCAGTTCACACGCTCTCATGCCACACCCCCATATTCTCACGCAGGCAGACTCGTGCAGCAGTTAGGAAAAAAAAATTGCGCCGCATGATCTCGCAAAGCAACGCGCAGAGAAACCAGGCAGACAGTGTACATTGAGTTTTTTTGTGACAATTGTGAGGGAAATACACAATTTATTCCCATAAATTGTGTAGTCAGCCGTTCTCCCTCCCATCTGCACCGTGTGAATTGTGAACGCAGGCAGGTCAGTGAGTTACAGGGCGCTCTGTGTCTCCGTCCAGTTTAGGCTAGTAACTAATAGGCCTATGCTGTTATATAGTTTATAGGGGTGTGACGAGCGAGACTAAATTGTGACGAGATTTCTTGTCGAGGCGAAAAGTAGTCTCGTGATGTTGCCATGACAGAGTGTTAGGATGATTAGGAAAGAATATGCCACCGCTACGTTTACATTACCCCTCCACTGTCGTTTTGCCTTGTATTTAAATAAAAAACATTTAATTCAGTTGGATAACGGTCGCCGCCACTCCATATTTATAGAGTTACGTGTGATCACGAAAGTGAAAGTAAACGCGCGCGTGCATTCAAACGCGATTTCAGTACCCCGCATTTTGAAAGAGGCTCCCTGATGAATGCAAATATCTCTCAATATGAAAGCATCTCAGGTTACGTATGTAACCATGGTTCCCTGAGAACAGGGAACGAGACTGGTGGTGAACGTCCTCCGTGACCCGTGCTCGAAATGCCAAAAATCACCACACTCCAATCCTATTGGCCGGCGTCAGCCTATCACGTCAAATGGCGCGAACCGTGACGTATAAAGGGAGCGCCTGGGGAAACAGCCGACATCTTTTTGTCTTTGAGCGACTGTAGCAGGCATCCCGCAGCATGGCATGAAAGCGCAGAGTTTCGTTCCCTGTTCTCAGGGAACCATGGTTACATACGTAACCTGAGACGTTCCCTTTCGAAAGGGAACTTCTACTCTGCGCTGACTGTGCTACAGGGAACGATATACCCACGCCGCCATGCTAGAGGAGAATGCCAGTCCAAATGTCTGGACACACATCCGGCAGTTCCAGGGAAAAACCGGGGGCAGAACTCCAAGGCTGTCAGTGACAGCATTCCCTACGGCCAACAGCTCAAGCTGAGCCTAAAAGAGGCCTTCCGAAAAAAGCCTACTAAGGCTGCTCGAGTATCTGGAACCAGCAGCCCGAGAGGGGGTGGTCCCTTTAAGGGAATGTGGCCAAGGAACCAAAGGAACCTCGGCCAGTCACTCGGGGGAAAATCCAACCCGCTGCCACCAAGGAGGCCTAGCCAGATCCAGCGAAACTAAATCTGGCCTAGCCAACCCTGTCTGATAAACAGAATCTCCAAGCGCAAACTCCAAAGAGGAGAGCAGGAAAGAGCGACTGCGAAGGCAGTAAGCAACTCAAACCCACACGCGGAGATGGGCATCCTGGAGAGCGGAACTCAGCTAAACGCTATGGACCCTCGTATGAGGGGAGTACAACCACTCATCCAAGGATCTACTCAGCTGTTAACAAGGTGCTGAGGAGGCTGTGCGCTAAAGACCCCTGACCCAGGGGAACACAAACCAGCCTGGGGGCCGGTCTAACAGGAGACTTCATAGAAGTCTACAACCAAACCAGCTTAGGGAGCTAAGTACAATTTCGCAGTTAACCCCGAAGGGAAGTACAAAGCTCAACCTAACAGACAGACCGTAAAGCGGGCACATAGTCATGGAGGCCAGAAAAAAGGGCCTGCAACATAACCAGAGTTCACCAGAAAACTTGAATGCAGACGGCGGTAGCCCAGGATGGCCTGTAGGGCCACACCCTATTGCATATCAAGGTGGAGCAAACACCAAGACATAACAGCTGCAAGTGCCCACGAGACAGCCCGTCCTACACAAACCAACGAGCAGTGCACTCGGTGAAGTACCTTTCTACTCTTTAAGCAAGAGGATTACAGCATACGCCATCATGCACTAAGGAAAGGCCCCATGGGCCTATAATCCCAGCCGGCACGTGGCATCAGCTCGTGGCAGTGATATCACTAAAGGGAATAAATGCACAAAATACTCAGTAAAAAACATCTTTTACTCTCAGTGAGAGGAGTACCAAGCTAAACTCCGACATGCTAGCAAAGGAAGGGCTGAAAGTGGCCTGTAACCTTAAAGCGTGCGGCGATAGCTAGTGCATTTACCCAAACATGGAATGATGCCCGTACATGACCAGCGTAGCTGGGCCAACAGGAAGCTATAAGAGAGGCCTGGAGAGGCCTGCTACTTAAAAGAACCATGTGGCACTAGCCCGTGGTCATGACAGGGCCCTAGCTACAAGGAAGGGCCAGTATAACCTAAAATGACAAATTTAAGGGAACTAGCTACACAACCTGAGCCTAGCCATACACATTCCAGCAGGCAATGTCAATCAGCGTGAGCGTAACGAGCATCGTAAACCAACAGCGCTGTATCCAAAACAAGCTGTATACAGAGAGGCTAAAAATAGCCAACAATCAAACAGCAATGAACCCCAGATGCTGTGGTGCAAACGACCGGGAGAAGTCGGGTAAACAAAATTCCCAACACTCATCCTGAGTGTGCGATCCAACAGGTGATGCACTCAGTAAAACACAAACCCAAACCGGGGAGTACAACAACAACACCGTATTCAAATATAGAGGCCGGATAAAGCCTGCTATCATAGAGAACAGGTGTAACCTGTGGCAGCACAAGCACGCTCACATAACACGCCTGCATAAACATATGAAGGGGAAATATGAAGGGGAAATATGGGCAAAAAACGGCCAGCAACTTCCTCAGAAGGAGGCCAGAACTAGGAACTATACAACCACAGGGGGATAGTCATGACAGGGGGATGTAAACAAACATACACCTAACCTAGTTCTAGCCTAGCCGTTAGCTAAGGACTGTATGTAGACCAAGCTACACTCGGGCTACAAATTCCCAAACACACAGAGAAAGCAGCGCGAGCGACAGCATTAGGTGGCCGAAAAACCGGCCAACACATAACTGACAATAGCGAAAGCTAGTTCTAGCTATACACAGTATCAACCGAGAAACTACACCAACGCTAAACAACAAAGCGGCCATAAAGGGCCTGCCTGTAACAGTCAGCCTAACATACAGTTATTTGCCCAAATAACCCCATAAAAACATGAACAGATGACAACTATATGCACGGGAAGCTATACAGGCAAAGCAAGGTCTATATTGAGAATGAAAAATGGACCTGGCTTACCTCCTGCGGCTCGTAGAACGCAGATTCTTCCCCGATTCGTCACACGGAGGGGAAAATCCAAAGTCCCAAAGCCCAAAAGCACTTTCACTATCAAGCCAGACGGCGGGCCGTCAGAAATATATTCATCATAGGCCCACAACATCAGCCCGACTGTAAAGCCCGCAGCATATAGATGTCACAAACGCTACCGGGAGGCGAAGGAAGAGCGAGGGCGAGAGAAAGCCCTCGCGAGAGAGGGGATCGATTACCGGCGCTGCTGGCGCCGCTCCTCGATCACCTCCCTCAGATCTTGCTTCTTCCTTCTAGCGTCTCGCCGTCTCTGCGACTTACTCCAAGGAGGAGGAGGCGCACGAGCGGCGATACTTTCCCTCTGGGCCTGCCTCTGAGCCTCGGCTCGAGACGGCCCGGGATCTCCCGGCTGTCTGGGCCCAGAGCTGGATCTGAGCGGGATGCAAGATCTATACACCGCGGAGCGCGTCTTCGCCTCCCTGAACTTCTCAACCACCGCCTGCACGGAGGTGCCAAAAAGTTCAGTGGGCGAAACCGGGGCATCGAGGAGAAACTGTTTCTCTTTCTCCCCGATGTCCGCACAGTTGAGCCACAGATGCCGCTCAGTGGCCACCATGCCCGCCATAGATCGACCGATCGAGGCGGCAGTCTGTTTGGTGGCCCTCAGAGCGAGATCCGTGGTCCGACGCAACTCCGCGACTGCCTCAGCGGAAAGACCTTGACCCTGATCAAAATCCATAAGCAGATCAGCCTGGTACGCCAGAAGCACTGACATAGTGTGCAACGCAGCACCAGCCTGACCTGCAGCGGCGTAAGCCCTGCCATTCAAACGTGACGTCACCTTCAACGCTTTGGATGGCAGGGCCGGAGCTTTTAGTGTCGGTGCACTCCCTGTAGCGAGATAGTTCACAAACGTCTCTTCTACAGGAGGCATTGACACGTACCCATGCTGGCCCAATCCCTCAACATCAGCGAAGTCAGCTCGCTGATGCTGATGCTGATGGATTCGGGCTGAGTACGGGTTCTTCCATGCCTTCTCGATCTCAGCATGAAGATCGGGAAGGAATGGAAGGCTCGCTGGAGTTGCCGGGTTATGGGCAGAGAGAAAACGATCGTCTAACCTGCTGCGAGCGGGTTCCCTCCTCACGCGCTCCTAGGGCAGCTGCAGTCTGCTCGAGGCGCGTTCCATAACCTCCAACAACTCCAAAAACGCCGCGCAGGGAGGCCTAGCGGGAGCCGCGGGCTCGCCTGCTTCTTCCACCACGGCCATCTCCTGCTCTCCGGGGCCTTGGACCAAGAGAGCACTCGCTCCTGGGTCTGAGGATGTTAAGGATAAAACATCGTTGTCATCCGCCAGAAGCGCGTCCTCGTCAGTCGCTTCAGCTTGAGAAAGATTGACACCCCTCTCAAATTCTTCAGCGAGCTCCACCTGCGAGCCCCATGATTTCAATAACCGCTGAGCCTCAGTACGAGCGGGGCCGGGACCACCAGTCAGCGGTGGTGGCACCTCTCCCCTCGAGAAGAGGGCCAAACGAGAACAGAGCGTTCTCATAGGAAAACGCTCACAGTTAGCACAGGCAGCACCCTCGAGTACTGACCGTGCGTGCTCCTCGCCCAGACAGAAAACGCACAAGTTGTGTGTGTCCTCCGGTGTCAGAAACCTGGGACAAGGATCAGCACACTTCCTGAACGATTTAGCAGACATATTTTTCTTTTGGCAGAGTGATAAGTGCACGAGCAAAAGCAGTCGCGAAAAGACAAAAGGATGTCGGCTGTTTCCCCAGGCGCTCCCTTTATACGTCACGGTTCGCGCCATTTGACGTGATAGGCTGTCGCCGGCCAATAGGATTGGAGTATGGTGATTTTTGGTATTTCGAGCACGGGTCACGGAGGACGTTCCCCGTAGCGCAGTCAGCGCAGAGTAGAAGTTCCCTTTCAAAAGGGAACTATATTAGGCTGGACAGTGTAGTTGTAACCATCTCTTAGCTCTGTATCAAAGAAAAATTTGGTCTTATTTGCACTTTGAATATTGAGAGAGTGCGATTATGGTTGGACTTATTGTAATAAGTGTTACCATAAAAATGAATAACAGATTTCTCTTAATCTTATTAAGCACAAACAATAAAGTTTCATTTGTTAACATTAGTTAATGCACTGTGAACTATCATGAACTAACAATGAATGGCTATTTTTTATTAACTAACATTAACAAAGATTAATAAATACTGTAGCAAATATATTGCTCATTGTTAGTTGATGTTGGTTAATACATCAATGTTAAAGGTCCCGTTTTTCGTGTTTTTTTGAAGCTTTGATTGTGTTTATAGTGTGCAATATAACATGTGTTCATGTTTCGCGTGTAAAAAAACACAGTATTTTTCACATAATTTACTTATCTGTATACCGCTGTTTCCACTGTCATAAAAACGGGCTGATGACTTCCTTGTTCTATGAAGTCCCTCCTTCAGAAATACGTAACGAGTTCTGATTGTGCCAGCGGTTCCTGTGTTGTGATTTGACAGCAGTTTAGCGCATCTTGCCCGGAAAGGTCATGCCTCTTACCATAACGTGGAGATGCATGCGCTCAGTGTTATTGTAAACATGTCTTTAATTTTACCCTATCAATTTGAGCCGGAATCAGACCCGGTGATTGGACTGCGGGATGAAAATAACAGCGTTTCGACGACAAACGCAACTCTTGTGTATTCCTGTGGGCGGAGGTTAGTCAAAAAACTGTTTTAGTGACGTCATTAAAGAAGGAAGTAGAGGGATGTAGTCCAAACTGGCCGTTCGATGTAGGCGACTTCTGTTAAATAAAACAGAACTCACTTGTCAATCTCACTTGGCATTGAACTTTGAGCTTTAAAATTTTACAGATTTTATTTATACTCTAACAACAACATTACACACTAACTAAAGTTTGAAACATGGGATCACGAAGAACGGGACCTTTAATAAATGAGACCTTATTGTAAAGTGTTACCATTTTTATTTATACTGTTTTATTTTTATGATCAGTTTGTGGAAAGGAGTTCGGTTAGGAGGTCAAAAGTTGTAGAAGCTCATAAATCATGTACAGTAAGGTCTGAAGAAACTGAAATCATACAGAAGAGAAGTCAGTCAGTTGAGTTAGTGGCAAAACCTTTTACAGTACTTGAGTGTTGTCTTTTACTGCATATGATCATTCATACTCAGAAAGTAGAACTTTCATCTTGTAATGAAATGACATTCATTACAAGATGATTAGTTAAAACATTTCAAATACACCTGCAGACTATTTTTTCTAGTCATGTATTTCGCCATCTTGTCTCGTCTCGTGAACTCAATCTCGAGTCTCGTCTTGTCTCACCCCTAATAGTTTATATAGAATTAAGCTAGCATTAGCAGAGTTGTTTGTTTTGCAGCACAGAACAGTTATTTTACATAACTTTATCATAAAAAAACAGTACAAAAGCAAGCCCCACCCCTCCATAAGCCCCACCCCCAAAATCTCACTCTAAGCTGAACTCAAAAGTTGGCAGCCCTACGGTATGATTTTACCTCAAAATCCAACTATTTGACACAAATTGATAACTACAAATCCATGTTTCTCTGCTGGAGTCCAGCTGTTTCTGTGAATTGCAGTGATCCATTTGCTTCTTTTATCTGTAGATTTCAGCAGTTTTTAAATATATACGTTACCTAATGTTTTGTGTCAAAGCTATTTGTACAGTCAATCACAAAGCTCTTTCCCGTTTTGAATGTGTTTTGTGCATTTTTCACGGCATTCACGCTGAAAAACAATCCTGCCGCTCAGTGCGCGTGACCGCAGTTGTAATGGTCGACGATGACGTCACGCACATACCCTCTATCAAAAACTATAGATTCTATATAGTATTCCGGCTTGTATTTCCACAGCGATCTTATGTATTTATGAATGAACTGCTCATTTTAAAATCTTCCCGTTCTACTGACATTTGTTAAGACACCCGCTTTAAACATTACAATGCTCATGATAACTTTTGTTAACTCTATAACATGTAAATCCACTTCACCAGCTAATTATTCTTCAACAGCGATGCCATAGAAATATACAGGGCTACCGCGAAAACTGAAGTTCAAAGACAATATTCTAAAGATGGCGGCACGCATGTTTCTCTGGAAAATAAGGTCTATAGAATAACACTTAAAGGGACTTTGCCTCTATTGACCCAGTTTGACTGACAGGCGATCTGACCAATCAGAACGCTGATATTATGCGCCCCTGTGAATGTCCGCCATTTTGTCCGACAAACAAACCAGTCCGACAAAGCAGGTGTAGTAGACTAACATCGGCGATGAAAAATGGTGAAAAGGTGCTCGTATGGGACTTGCAACGCAGACAGCAGGTACCCAGAAAGGCTGGGCAACATACAGTTTCACCCATTTCCTAAACCTGCAACAAACCTGGAGAAGTGTATGAAGTGGATACGTTTGTGTGGATGGCCTCATCAGCAACTGAGTTTGGACAAGCTGAGGAATCATTCAACAGCCAAACACATCTATGTGTGTTCAAAGGTAATTCAATTATACATACTGCACCTTTTTAACTGTGTAGCACAGTGTTTGTTTTATTTTTAAGATATTTTACAAATTGTCGTAACCGGAGAAATGTGTTTTCAAAAGCCTAACGTAACTAGGATATCTAGCTAACAGTTAGCCAAACATTAGAAGGCCTAAAATGACATGACATGTCTGCTCTGTCCTGTATGAATTTCCTTTTTAAGAGGCTTTAGGCGTAATTTAGGATGACTAAGTCTATTCCTCTGTCAATAAACTCCAGCACTTCGTTGACGGCCGACCGACACCCGCTCATCCTGATCCTCTGCCAGCATTGACATATGACCGTAGTAACGTTACACCTGTGAGACATCCGCCAAAGTTGCGAACAGTGTCAGTGCCACCAAGGAAAAGACGAGTTGACAGCATGCCAGACAATGCTGAAAACAGCAGGTGTTTCTTCTATATAAAAAGCAAATAATAACAATGTAATATTTTTATTTTATACATATGATAAATTACAATCACATTAGTTGTCATAGAACCTGCTAAGCATATTACATTGGAAATATTAAATGTATATGTCATATTTACAGAGTCAGGTGTGATCTACAAGGCGTTTCCATGGATATTACAGGAGAGATGGCAACAGAATCATTAATGGAGGATACCACTACAGAGGAGACCACTATATTCACTGAAATAGGTATGTGTTTTTTTTTTTTTTTTTTTGGTACAGCAATCTCTCTAACTGCACAGGGCTGGTAGGAAATACTCAAAAAAGAACCAGTCTAGTTTAGTTTTCATTTTTCCCCACATTTCTGCATCAAAGTGAATACACTTCAGATGGTAGTCATTGTCACATTTCACAAAAAAAAATCACACCATGACATCCCAGTTATCCCCATCTGTCCTATAACTTGGTAATAGTACTCATGATTACGTTTAAAGGCAGGAACACACCAAGCCAACGGTCAGCCATCAGGCAGTTTTTGTTCATCGGCCGACTAAGTTTTCTCAGTGTGTTCCACACCGTCGGCGGAAGTTGGTCCTCGTCTGCTTTTTTTTGGCCGATTTGAAATGTTGAATCGGCGTTGGAGCTCGTCGGTCCGTCTGGCCATCTGATCATTCTGATTGGCTGTTCAGCTACTGACACCTGCTGGTTTGGAAAGGCATTTCATCTCACGCAGGCGCAGAATGTCGTGCTACTTGGCCGTCGGCTGTCGACACAGACGCTGCCGACGTGAGCCAACCCCACAGTTTGCTTTCATCGCCACTAGTTCGTCAGCGTCGGCTTGGTGTGTTCCTGCCTTAAGACTGTAGGTGTCACCACTGTGCTTTTGGAAGTATTTACAACCTGTGTAGCTGTACTGGTCTGGGCACTTTATTTCTAAAAGGCCATAGCTTTTGTCGTAGCCACGCTGAAGGACTTTCCTGTCAGGAGATGTACCCAAATGGCGGGCATTGGGATTGACGACAAAGCCACACGTGTAAACTGGGTTTCCTGTAACTTCTGTGTAGTGGGCTGCAGCAACTGGCTCAAGCTCCAGGCCTCTCTTCATTGCTGTAGTTTGCAGTGTTGTCTTCCTCTGCATGCTGGTGGCAAGCTGCTCGTAGTCTGCTCTCCTAGAGTATACCCTCTTGAAAGAGGATGAAGTAAGACGAGGAGAGCAGACACAATGCCAGATGTTGTTGATGCTCTGTTGTCTGGTTTCTTTCTCCAGTGCCTCTGATTCAGATTTTGTTATCATCATGGCATTGTAGCGTTGCGTTTACACTCTTGTTAGGACTGTACAGAAGGTGCTTGGTTGTGGTGGCAAAGGGAATGCTGGAAAATCATCAGATTCAGTAGGGTTTGATAGGGAGGATCTTGGCCAAGTGTTGTCCAATAATGGGAGCTACACACACAAGAAAAGGAAAAAATAATATTGCAATGTTTGTAAGTTATTTACATTGTGTTTATGTCCTGTGCTAATAAAACACTAGTTCTAATAATTTTATTCTTATGTTTACAGAGTGCACAGATGACCAACCTCAGATGGGAGAAATACAGGAGGAACTGAAAAGGATGAAGGCTCTTCTCGCTCAAAAAGAAAAAGAAAAAGAAAATGATCTGCTAAGGGAGAAAATGCAAACTGGTCAGGCTCCTTACCCACTAACTCCAGAGACCATAAACAACAGCAGTGTGCCTAACTACTTTGGATACTGCAATGGGTTCACTTATGATGAGTTTAACAAACTGTGCAGATTTTTCAGACTACCAGATAGTGAAACAATCCCACAAACACACATTCCCTTGACATATGAAAAATTGAACTGGCAAATCTGCAATATGCCTTTACGGCAACAATTTCTACTTGTACTGAGACAAAATTTTGACCTCAAAGAGCTAGCTTTCAAATTTCAAATTGATATGCAAAGTGTTAGCACTTTATTCAGTTTGTGGGTTGACTTCATGTATGGCAGGCTAGGTAATGTGTCTGTTTGGCCTCACAGGGACATCATCACAGAAAACATGCCTGAAAACTACAAAGCAGAGTTTCCAACAACTTTTGCAATTCTTGATTGCACAGAGCTGAAGATCGAGAAACCCAGCTCATTGTTGCAAAGTCAGACTTATTCTAACTATAAGTCCACTAACACACATAAGTCTCTGATAGCCTGCGATCCTCGTGGCTCCATTATGTTTACATCTACACTTTACACCGGATCAATTTCTGACCAAGAGCTATTTAGACAGTGAAAAATCAAAGATTTGCTGAAAGATCTGCTTCAGTGTGGCTACCTAAAGATAGGTGATGGGCTCATGGTGGATAAGGGGTTTCTCATGGAGAAAGATGTAAAGGAGCTTGGCCTTGAACTAAACATTCCTCCATTTGCAAAATCAAATATGCAAATGCCAGTCCCAGATGTTGAGATAACAAAGAAAATAGCCAAGCACAGAGTGCATGTAGAAAGAGCAATAGCCAAAGTCAAAAAATTTAAAAAAGTATCTGGTAGAATCCCTAATTCCATGTTAGGAAATATAAATCAGATATGGTTTGTGGTGTGTATGTTGTCTAATTTCCAGCAACACATCATTCAAGCATAGGCTGCTGAAGAGCCACATATGGACAGCAAAGTGCTGCAGTTAACTCGTGCAAAAAACAAAACGAATTATCAGCACACTGATGTAACTGCTCCTTAAAATATTGAATGTATAAATAGTAACGTTTCTACCAACTGGTCTTCATCAGGCACAAAGATGAAAACCAGTTGGTCGAAACGTTGCTATTTATACATTTATACATGATATCTCAAGGAGCAGTTACATCAGTGTGCGGATAAAAAAGCCCGCCATATATGATGAATGGTTAAAATAGAAATATTATTTGAATCTATAAGATATATTGTTTTAGTGTTATGAATTACCTTTGAAGTTGTTCATATTTATATTCAGTCATTGCTGTACAAATAAGTCATACCATTGTAATGTGCCAAACTGTTGTAATATGCATTATTGATTGATTCGTAGTAAATGAAGAGACGAGAAGCCATCACATCAGACTCTCTCTTAATTTTCTTATACTTCTAT
This sequence comes from Megalobrama amblycephala, assembly GCF_018812025.1. Lineage (NCBI taxonomy): Eukaryota > Metazoa > Chordata > Actinopteri > Cypriniformes > Xenocyprididae > Megalobrama > Megalobrama amblycephala. Next base: position 1,933,169 of record NC_063050.1, read on the forward strand.
CCAGGAGTAGGCTACAACTAATTAAAATAAATCCCTTAATTAAAAAACAAACGGTGTTATAAGCGTGAGCATGCAATAGGTTCAGCCTTGCTTGTGGTTGTCACAGTTATATAGAGTATATAAAATATGAAACAAACCATGTATTATGCTATTTGTTTTTTTTTTCAACCCAGATTTGCATCGTAGAGGGTCACTCTTGGGAAGCAGTTAGGTTAGCACATACACCCAGGTTACGGCTCATCTTCGTCTTTTAATCCTCATTTGAGGTACTTGAATCCTTATCCAGTGTTTGTAAATCCCAATTTGGTTCATAAGGCCAAGCCTGATAATATACACTTTGGTTACCCTCTAAAATTACTTTTCTATTATCTTGACATCTTAGCATTTCCATTTGCTTAACCATAGCTAGTAACCCTAATGCATTAACATGAACTAAAACTGAGCAATATTGTTACTGTATTTATTTGTTGATGTTAGTTAATAGTGCAGGTCCATTAAATAATATTAACAAATACAATGTTTAAATGTTGAAATTAATATTAACTAAGATTATTAAATGCTTCAGAAGTATTTTTCATTGTAATTTTGTTAACTAATGTGGTTAAAGGGTTAGTTCACCCAAAAATGAATATTCTGTCATTAATTACTCACCCTCATGTCGTTCCAAACCTTCAAGTCCTTCCTTCATCTTTGTAACACAAATTAAAATATTTTTGATGAAATCTGAGAGGTTTTTAATCCCTCATAGAAAGCAACGAAAATACCACATTTAAAGGTGCGTAAGAACAACCCCCGCATGCGTAAGTCCTTCGAAGGAACACCTCCCAAAACTCGTAAACACTCTTATTGGAACACGAGTGTTTACCACCGGCATTCGCTGTGTTGTGTTAGTGGATTCATTATGTCGGACTCACCGCAGGTAACTCATAATCTGCAGTTGTTACTCCTGTCTCCGGACAAAAACATTGCATGCGGCACCTGTGGAGTGTGGAAAGTAACTGGAGCACGCAGCCGCGCTCGTCTCTCACAAGGAACGTCACGGCAGTGATTGACAAGCCAGAGGGCCAATCGTTTACGCGATGATCGCGTAAACGATTGGCTGATGTTTTTAAGGCCCTACCTCGTGCACAGATGATGTATATTAATATTATTCCTTTCAGTGCACCAAATAAATAGTCTTTTATCAGTTAGTAAAGACAGTTTCAAGTAATATTGCAAAAATGTATAAAACAAAACATCCTCTTTAGCACCTTTAAGGTCCAGAGAAGTAGTAAAAACACTGTTAAAATAGTCAACGTGACTGCAGTGGTTCAACCTTAATGTTATGAAGCCATGAGAATACTTTTTATGTGCTAAAACAAAACTTTATTCAAATTTTTTTTCTCTCCCCCCTGTCAGTCTTGTACCAGTTGACGCAGTGCAGTGCTTCTGTGTTTATGTCCGAAAGCCGGCTCAGTATTGGCCGATGCTGATCACGTGAGCAGCACGACACGTGTGTGATACTGATGCAGGAGCCGGCCAATTCAGAGTCAAGAGTTTTGACGTAGAACACGGAAGCGCTGCACTGCGTCAACTGTGTACTTAATGACAGAAATTTCATTTTTGGGTGAAATAACCCTTTAACTAATTAACATTGTTACTAACATTATGTAACATTATTATTCAGATTATACCCATTAAAAACAGTGATCATTACATATATCATTATATTACATAGATTAGAAGAATAGAATTCATTGATTAATTTATTTTTCTCTTTTATATATCACACATATTACATTTAGTATTGCGAGAGCCTGTAACATTATGAATTTAAAATGCAATGAATCTGACAGTCCTGTTCCATAAGCATTACAGGTTTTTGGCAGTTGGTGCCACCTCTAGGAAAAGTTGTAGGAAGACTGTGAGTTTATTTAATAATCCCGGGAACAGCTTGAAGTGAATGAAAGGGATGTAAACCACAGAGCTGCTCAATATGAAGAGGATCACATAGAGGTACTCAATCTGAGGGTCATCAATGATGGGAGCCAGCACCAGGAACACTGCGGCCAGCAACACCAGGATGGGAATAATTATGGGTACCTTGGAAGAGTACACAGAAAGACATTTGTTGAATGTTAACTTGTTTCTCTGTCAAGGTTTATCATGTCATATTGCCCAATGGAAAAGACACAATGTTACTTTAAAATCCAGTTCAAATAACCAATAAATAAATAAATAAATAGCAAAGGTGGCTGTGAAAATAAATCTGCATTGTTTATCCTTTTTCATTAAAGTAAAACAATTGAAACTCACATTATGAAATACATGTTTTTCTTCAATGCATGTTGACCATATTATTGGCTCCCCTAGAAATTCTTATGAGTAAAATATGTCTGAAGTATATTCTCATTCATTCTTACATTTTTTAGCACACCAGGGTGATTTGTTAATTCTGCAGGTTTACATTTTATGTGTGAGCTTTGTCACTGTGCTCACACTACTGTCATTCACTTGCACGCTGGTTATGCACTTGCGCAGTTTGTATCTTTTTATTCACACTTTTGAATCATAGACTTCATTTGATAAGTCTATATTAAAAAAAAAAAGGTAACCTAAAGTGGTAAAATCTAAGGCTATTTTCAGACCGTGTAAGCAATATTGGAATTCATGCATATCGGAATTCATGCGACTTTTATGTCACTCTAGAGCAACATTTGTCACAATTCTGTGCTCATGGGAGTCACTGAAGTGAAGTGAAGGTAGTCAGTGAAGAACAGTGATCCCAGATAGCATGGCGACATTGATACAATGTTGAGTTTTGATTCAAACCATCATTTTGGTTGAGATTGACATTTCAATGCTTAATGTATGTTGGATCAGCAGTGAAATTTTGATGAAAGTCGACAGCACACATGGGCGAAGACAGTGACATTGAACTAACCATGATTTGTAGTTGATGAGCACAAGATCAGGTCTGTATCTCTGCAGAACACTAGTGGGTGTTTCTCAATCAGTGGGGCGTTTTTAAACCACAATGGGCTTTTACCCGATTTGCTCTAATCCACTGGGGGCTTGGTTTAGGGGTGGCCCTCATTATTTTAGCAAGTCTATTGAAAAATGGTTGAAAAACACCAATTGTACTTTGAAAATGTACTCTGATTGGTATAAGCCCATTTTGGATCTGTTTACTTCTCAGTAATCTAACTGATGCTTCCTTATTAGAGAGAAAACACAGGTGCATCATATACAGTAGTGTTGTTTGTTGAACCACCTGACTCTGGGTTTAAAACAATGGTGCATCTTTCTTATTATTTCTATGTTCTTTTGTGCTTGTTATTTGCATTTAATTAATTGTTACTGAATCTAATACGACATAATTATTTAAAAAGTTAATAAAGTGTTTGAATAAACCATCCACTTTTCTATATTCTTAAAAAGTGCATGCATCTTGCTTAACTAATATTTATTAGGAATTTTATGATTTAAGTTCCAATAACATTTTTTGAAGTGCAAGTGACATGAACATGAGCAATAATGTTATACTTTACACATAGCACATGTATTGCATATGTTACTCAATGCTTACAGAGCACCTTTCCTTCTTTCCTTTAGTAGGAATGAAGGCAGATGAGGATGGACAATTAAAAAAATGAGAAGCACTCTCCTGTTAATTGAGTTGTAGCTGTAGCTTGTCAGAGAAAGTGTTAATAGCAGTATGAACTGAAGGCATATATGGACTTTTAAGGTAATTAGAGAAACTACCTAGTTCACATTGTTATGTCTTTTATTCTATTAAATATCTAATTGTTAGTGTGAGGAAGAAAAATTAAAACAGCTTTTAAATATCAATCTACATATGCGGGGGACATCAGTTATGCTCATCTTAGCTTGCTCCTTTTAAGTTATTTTGAATAAACAGCTAATTTATTTCATGAAGCACATACAAAAGACCTGAACCGGAAGCGATCTGATCTGTTTTACAGAATACGGAAGTTAGATTGCGCATAACCCCTATTAAATTTGAGGAATGTAACTGAGCTCCATTCAATTCAGTCTGTTCTCACTGAAACACAAACACAAAAACTACACCTCGTGTTTGAGAGAGTGACTGACATGACTATTTTGTGATATTTAAACAGATTAAGGTCTACATAAGGTGAATCTGCAGCTTTAAAGAAATTTTCATTAAAAAAAAGAAAAAAAAAAACTTATTACTTGACTGCTATGCAGTTTCACAGAAAATGAACTGAGATTTTTGTAATGGCAATAATTACAGAAGTGTTTAATGCTCTTCATGCAGAGTTTAGCTTCAACACACCTGTCTGGTGTTTTCATTGATCCTAATGACCTTGATTCGCTGTTTCAGGTGTGTTTGATTAGAGCTGGAGATAAACTTGGGTGGAAAGATTGGACACCTTCCTATAGTGTTATTGAAGTGTTATAAATAATGAATATTCTGTGTTTAACAGTTTATAAAAAGTGAATTATATTGTGTATAACTTATTAACATTCTTAAATGTGACTGTATGTTTGACAACTGAATTGACTTGCTCTAAAGTAACATCATGCGTTCTTTTTCAGATATTCAGGGAACCTGTAGGAAAAGAGGCAGTGGTCTGATGCAAGCCAGATTTGGAAAACTGGACCACTTGTATTTATGATGACACAAGACTTCTGATAGTAATGTTATTTTTAACAGCTGTTATGCCTTTTTCTATTTCGCCGCACTCTTAAAGAATTTAATTTTCTATCTCTTTGTCATTGATTGTGTTAAACTGTCAAATAAAATAAACTGACTCAGCTGCTGGAAAGTTATCATTTTTTGTTTTAAATGGTTTTCCCCAAACTTTGAAATGGTCAGTGTGAACGTAGCCTAAATTAACTGGTTTTATTCAAGTCAAAAGTAGTATTTAACATCACTGAATAAATCTAAATAGATTTCATTTTATATCAACAAAACATTTTTATGGCTTAAATCAGGTAAAAATTGATTGTTAACTCTTTAAGTCAATATTTGCAGGTTACCACTGTTTAAAGTGTTAAAAGTCATATCTTGGCTGTTCTACAAACAAGTAATTCATTTTGAGTGCAAGGCTGGAAGATCCTCAGATACTTTGATCTTCTGAGATACAGACAATACAAAGACAGTGTTTAGCATACGGGCATCTGTCTCCATAACCCACTGAGTGTAGACGCGGGAAAGCTTCTTTCTGTCCTGTCCTTCCCACACATATGTTCCCTCTCACCCACTTCCTTCCTTTTACCCTTCCTTCCCTTTACTTAGGTTATTCAAAATGGTTATATGCAAAAGCCCTGCAACCAAATAATGAACTGGAAACAACTTAAAATGCAGTAACTTGTGAGTTGAAGTACAAAGAAAAGGCAGAACAATGCAAGATGCCTTCATTCACTATTTTTCAGGGCAGTGGTCCATACATGAGTACCTTCAGGGAAAAAGCTTCCATTGTGAAGCATGTAACCATCTAAAGGCTTTTTGCCCAGTATAGCAGATGATTTGAATTTCCCACATTCAGGTAAACACAATAACACACATTTGCAATGAATGAATGGATCAGGAATGGGTGTTCTCACCGTAATTGCCCGGGGAAGTTCAGGTTTCTTGATTTTTAAATACAGAAGACCTGATAATGTCATCCCATAGAAGAACCAGGCAGTAAAGCTAGAAAACAAATGGAATAATGTTAGAGAAACAATTCTGGCCAAATAGTTTTTGTGAAAAGGAGATTTCGGATTATCATGGCCCAAATTAAAAATTCTCCAATAATCTTCAGAACACGCTTATGCACATGTGATCAGGGTCGCATTAATTCACATGCTTCCATGAGCTGAAGCTTCTGTTTTTCTTAAGAAAAACAGAAAAATCGGAATTCAACAGATAATGCTTCAAGATATTTTTAAAGGACGTTTTGTTAAAAAAGATGAATATTATATTTATCTCTTTGTTTTAAATGTTTGATGGAGTACTAAGATATGCATGTCAACGTGATGTGTGGCACCTATGCAAACAAATTTTCCTAAGAGATGAGTAAAACTGAACTGAACTAATGCAGAAAGGTTATGCAAATTCAGGCACTATACCTGAAGAAGTTGATTATGCCCTGGAAGTCTCCCGGAATGAGAACAATAAGAGAAATGATTGTGTTGAAAATGAGGGCTGGAGAGGGAGTACGTCTGCGCATGTGAGCCATGGCCAGGATGTCTGGCTGAAAGAAAAGGAACATTTTTGATCAAACATAACTGAACATTAAACATTAAAAGGCCTTTCCCTTCACTCAAACACACACAAAATAACACTTAATTTCTGATTTAGCCATATGCAAAGCATGCTGAGAACTAAAAAACCTCTGCCCAGTTTTAGTTAATGCAACAAAAATCATTCATGTAAACCCAACACAAATTAAGTAAACTTCAATTTTAAATGACTGAACTCAATGAAATTAAGTTAGCACAAAATGTATAACAATTGTGTTGCTTTAGCTCATTTCAATTAAGTCATTTGAACAAGCATTTTTTCAGTTTGTAAAATTGGTTTAGAAGTCTGACATACAGGTTTTAGAACAATACATTCTTTATTTCTATCCAATCATCATTTTAAAATCATAGAGGCTTATTTAAGATTTAATGATATAGTTAGGGGTCCAAGCACAAAAGGTGCTGGAAAGGTGCATTTATTTAATAAATAAATAAATGTAATAAATGCAAATAAATGTTTTTCACTGAACTTTCTATTCATCAAAGAATCATGAAAAAAGTATCACAATTTCCACAAAAATGCTAAGCAGCACATCTGTTTTCAACATTGATAATGGTAAGAAGAAATGTTTATTGAGCAGCAAATCAGCATATATCAGAATGATTTCTGAAGGATCATGTGACAGGAGTAATGACTGGAGTAATGATGCTGAAAATTCAGTGTTGCCATCACAGGAATAAATTACATTTTAAAATAAATAAATTTTAAAATATCGTATTACCATAAACCGGCACATGTCTAACATAAACCCGCATTTGCTCTGTCTCGCACTTGTTAATGTTGTATCGTTTGAAAACAAATACTGGAACACACCATTTTTTAATATTTAACTTTTTAATAGTTAACAATGTCCAAAGGTCTTTGTGGCAATTATTAATGAATGATGCATTTAATTATATTTAAAAGGCAATTTATCAATATTAAAAACTAACTTGCCCAACTTTTCCTGAAACCACACTAATATGTTTGATTATTAAAATATAACAAAGTGTGAGGAATTCTGCATTATAGTCAAACGACTGATTTGACCCCTACTATTTTCAGTTATTTTCAAGGCAATTTTTCTTACCATGTGTCCCTCTCTTGCTGCTACGTAACACACTCGTCCTCCACTGAAAAAAGATCCATTTAGAGAACCAAAGGCTGAGAATGCTGCAGCAACGGACATCACCCAGCCCCATCCTCCTAATACTTTATTCCTTTCGCAAGAAACAAATAAGTGCTTACACATCATAAAACAAAAATCCTAAGAATATAACATTTTTTAATGGGTTTGGGCACATTACGCTAAATCACACAATTATATTATCTAGATAAACTGAATAGCGCTCAGAACCTTACCCCCAAGTGACAGCTACTGCACTGGAGGAAATCATCTCTGAGGGTGTCATAACTACCAGATAACTGACATTGACTAGCAGGTACAGGATCGTTACCATGGGAATAGCAATCATCAGGGCCCGTGGCAGGTTCACCTGAAAGACAAAATCACTTCATTAATGAGATTATTATAGTGATAAACAACACAATTTAGCAGTTTTATGAGACATCTCCACATTTATCACCTTAATCATATAATGACATTCTTATTTTAATACTAATATTCTTACTTTAAGTCTTTAATACTTCACTTCATCTGCTATGTCAACACTGTCAAAATCATAACATTGCAGAACTCAATCTCACCTCTGGTCTTTTCAGCTCCTCGGTAACATTGTTTAAGTTGTACCACCCAGAATACGACCACAGGCACTGATATAGTGCCATTCCAACGGTACTAATGCCAAGCTTTGTGTCTGCAAAGGCACTTTCTAGGTTGGAGAGGCTTCCATAGTTTCCCTGTACAAGTGTTACTATTCCTCCAATAGCTATTATCATTAGACCTACAAATTTGGCCACCATAAAGACCACCTGAGTCGCCATGGTAAAACGTATATTTAACATGTTGATAGTTGCAATCACCAAGATACATGCTGCGGCGATACACTTTACCACTAGTATGGGTGGTGTACAGCTTGGGTAAAATGGTGCCACAACATACTTAGCAAAGCTCAGAGAACCAGCTATAGTCGCAAATGGCCTCATCACAAACATGTTTGTAAAGGCCACAAAGAATGCAGGACAAGGTCCATAAATTCGCAGGATATAGATGTAGTTGCCCCCTGATTCTCTGATAATGGTTCCCATCTCAGCATATGAGAAAGCAGCAAACATGCATACTATACCACACACTGCCCAGACGATCAAGCTCGCCCCTGAACTCCCAACGTACACCAGTACAAACTGTGGAGACATAAAAATTCCTGAACCTATCATGATGCCTGCAACCAAAGAGACAGCACTGGTGAGCCCCAACTCCCGTCTTAAAGTCAGCTTTTCGTTTTTTATATTTTTCATTGTGCTGAAATGTCGTGCCGCAGAGCTTTGATTCTGAAGAGGATGAAATGAAGAAAGAGAAATGCTTCAACAAGATCAAAGTTCTTGTTCAATATTAACTACACTGGCAGAACAAGTTGTCATGGCTTCACAATATATTGGATTTACAAATAGACTGTTATCTTCTTGCAGATATATTATATGTGCTGCCTGATGAATAACATTGTGTAACCTCTGTAATCAGTTGTGCCAATGCACACAGTTTATAGAATTTTACTTGATAATTCAGCAGGGTATACACTTAGACAACTCTAGGGCTAGACAACACATTTAATTAACATAATTCTGATGTAGGACTGTTCAACTGCTATGAAATAAATCATCAAGCAACAGATCTGTATAATCATTTCTGAAAGATTGCACCACAATGAAATAGTTAGGTGTTTCATGAGTGATCTGAATAAGGATAAAGACATGCTTCATGAATTTATTTTATCAGTATTTTATTTTATAACCTATATATATATATATATATATATATATATATATATATATATATATATATATATATATATATATATATATATATATAAATTTAATATTCTTTTTTAATAATCTGATACAGGAATAATGTGTTTGTTAAAGAATGGCCTGTTTATTTCAATTATTTAAAAAGTATATTTTGGCACTTGTTGCAACAACTGAATAATATTCTGTGGTTGGAATATATTATTCAGTTTAGTAGTAAAGCTTTTACCTTCAGGAGTATGCCTTTCTTTACTAGTGGTTTAAAATTTATCTTTTCTAATCTTTTGGCCACTTCCTCTTTTTCCAGATCTTTTGGGTTTGGGCTAAATTCCAAGCTCGGAGCCTCCCCTGGGACAGCACACCAGATATGCTTATTTTACTCTTTTACTCTATTCAGTCATTTGTAAGTGTGAACATGTGAATACAACTGCCACTGGTAATAGGAAATTATTTTCTTATTTATTTTCAAAGATTTATTTTTGGTGTTTTTGCTTTCTTATTATGAGGACAGGAAGAAGACTGGAATCAGAGTGAGAGAGGGACGGGGATGGGGACGGGATCGGGAAAGTCGAAGATCGTCCAAAAATCGAAATTCGAAATCTAGTCACCCAAACTGGCTGTCAGCCCACAAGGCTATCAGTGCAGATGATAGGACATTATTTTCAACTTGACCACAATGTTTTATTCTCCATCATTCAATGCATATTGCCATACATAAATGAACATGTATGTTATGTCATTGCAGATTAAAATCTATAAATCAAAAATTTTATTGCATTTATGAAGAAAAGGTTCAGCACCCAAGGCTTTATATTCCCTCAATGGTGTCAGTGTCTTTGGGCAGATTGCTGTGGCGGATTTCCAGCAACGGCCATTTTAGGATTGTTTGTGATTTGGTCTTAGTGACTCAAGGAGTCCTCTTCTTGACTACTCCTAACTTTTCATGGATTTAGGAGTTGGTTTTAGTGCTAAAATGCTTTGTGAAATACTCTTAGGCTGCGCTCACACTGTCAGTGCAAATCTGATTATTTGTGTATCTGATTGGAATCTGATCTAAAAAGATTGACTGTAGATCTAAACAGATTTGTAAAAATCGCATTCCATGTGATTTTTTGCCTTTCACGCTAAATCTGATCAGATTACAATTGGATATGCTCAAAAATTGGATTTGGACTGACAGTCTGATTGTAGCCTTGGCGTAAAAATTTAGGAGTCCTACAATTAGGACTGACACAGCCATTATTTTTAAGAGTTTCTCATAAATTGACAAGTTAGGAGTTACATTTAGCTAAGATGTTTTGTGAATACAGCCCCTGACATGTTAAATAAGGATGGCATACAAAATGTGCAAAGTGATGGCACCAAGAGTGAAAACAACTAATATAACAACCCCACAAACGATAGACAAGGGCCAAATACTAATAAGCAGTCCAGAATAATACATATTGAGTGAACAGGCCAGGGTAAACAGGTGTAAGTCATACACATATAAACAGCCCAGGAATAATTTCTAATCAAGGGTCAGCTTGCACAGTGCTGCCTACATAAAGGCCAAGGCTGATGAGCTAACAGGCCAAGGGTTTGTAAGAGAGTTAGTATTCAGGTGGGAGAGATATCTAATGGTGCTTACCTGAATCAGGCTGATAGACGGACTTTATAATGATATTGCTGAAGGAGAGTGTTAGAAAAAAATATAATTATCATCAAATAGTGGAAAAAGTGGAATAAATGTAATATTGTGGAACTGTCTGGCAGCCTCAAAGTCTAAATTGCAATCAGGGTGGATAAATGTATCAAATTAAGTTGGCTTGAGAAAGCAAGATGCAGAGTTATGGTTTTATTTAACAAAAAAACTAACTAACAAAAGTACCCCGTGGGGAAAAACTCAACCGTTAGATGACGAACTGGCACAGGACTGCAAACACAAGGAAAATAAATAGGAGAGTAAACAAAGCAGGTAACAATTAAGGTAGGGTGACCATATTTTGATTACCGAAAACCAGGACACTCGGCCTGGCGATGAGATACTCAAATGATACTCGAAATTTACTCAAAGATGTCTTGTAATTTCAATACATTTAAAGTTAGGCCTATGCCTCCTCTGTCTGGACAGAAAATTGTTATATTACAAAATACTATCTATAACCAAAGACACAAATTCAGATAGGAATCCGCGACACTGAGAATATAGTTACCTTTATGGAATAATCCACTAATGTCTTGAGATACAATCTGAACTAATATTCTCAGTTGCACGTGCATTATTAATATATGAATAGTCTCGTAACACCGGTAAATTTAATGGCCCAATGAAAAACAATGAAAACCAGGACATTTTCATCTTTATAAAAACAACCAGGACAGCCAGGACAGGATGTGAAAACAGGACATGTCCTGGGAAAACAGGACGTTTGGTCACCCTAAATTAAGGACAGCCAAAAATCAAATAACATGAAGTGCTAGGTAAAGACAATAAGCAGGAGAACACATGGCACATATAAACAAACATGACATATATGTTTGTGCTCCATGTGCTCAAACAAAACATGACACAAACATGCAGCCGGTGAGAGCTGCGTGTCTTGTGCTGTGGCTCATGATGAAAAACATGAGCCACAGCACAAGATAAAACAAGAAAGCATGCCGCTGATATAAACACAAATTGCATGCTACACAGAACACAGCGAACTAGGGCTGTTCGATTTCGGATTTTTTGGAATCAATTCCGAATCCTGTTTCTGGAATCGAAAGAATCAAATCCAAGAATCGATTCCTCACTTATTTTCGATACTTTTCTTTTTTCAATACCAACACAGTTTCTAACATTGTCGCATCTTACCGTGTCACACAGCGAGAAACTCTCTACACCGGGCTTGACAAAGCAACCGTTGCAAATCCATTTGTCCTTCCTATTAGACGTTGCAAGTGCTGCTTGGTCATAAATAGAACGAGGCATTAATATGGAAGTAATTTAATGCCAAATGTTTTTGAATTAAAAAAGCTTGTTGAATTACAATAATTGAAAAAAATATGAATTGCATTAACCGTGCTTGCATTTTAATGCATTGAATTGCTTGTTGAATTACAATCATTTTAAAAAAATCCATTGCATTAACTGTGCTTGCATTTTAATGCATTGAATTTTTAAGTCTTGCATTAAATTCAACATGGTTGTATATTTAAGCAATGAACATTTCAGTTCAAAAACAGATTTTCATTATCAAAAATTCAAGAATCCTATTCACTTTTCAGATTTCACTTCCAAAATATTCGATCTGTTTAAAAATACAACCTATAATATTCAACAGGCAAGTTTCAGACCATTTATTTCGCTTTACAAATTCGCTTCCACAAATTCAGTGGTTCAAATTCGACAGTAAATTCAACCTTTCACATCCGGGAACAGCAGGAAAATCAGTGGATTACCGAGCATAATCTCATCTGCAGTAAGTCGTCTTCGCCAGCAGGAGGTGCAAGCGCGTCTTGACAAGCACCAAAGCAATAGAGACGAGAGGCCTTCATAACACGTCATTTGCCGAAATGGACCGAGCGGTGAGTAAAAGTTATGATTTTATTGGTCATTATACTGTATTTATATGCGTAAAAGGTTGATTAAGACCCAAATCATTGTTTACTCAAGTGTCTAAGTGATTCCTCTTTACCCCGAGTACACAAACACCTTTTTTTTTACTGTAAAGGTGATATAATGTGATAAATATAAATCCAGAATTCTCTTGCCTTTGGTTTTTATATACATTTTTAGTAAAACCACTGTAATATGCTGAAACAGAGAGTGTATTGTTTGGTTATGCCACTATGACAGGATACTAAATAGCACCATTTTTATATAGCACCATTAAATACAACCCAATCGCAATTATAAAATAAATAAATATAAATAAATAGGACTTCTCTCTGCTATGACCAGGGCTTTGTTTCTCAAAAGCATCGTAGGCCCAAGTAGATCGTAGAACCATTGTCAACACTCACGATGCTTTAACGATGTGTTTAAAATAATCATTATTTAAATGTGTGTTTAAGTGCAGTGTTTGTTCATTGTAGGATATTATTTTACTTTCATGTATCTGGCCAGCAATACTGAGGTATTTAACATGTCATTTTATATAATTCCCTTTAGCAATTGCTTTTGGATTATGTTTTGGAAAGACTCCGTTCACGCTTGGAAAATGCTGTTGGACGCCTGCCCCTCGACATGGACTACCTGGAGTTTATCTGCTCTCAAGAATTGGTCTTTTTAAGTGCTGTGTCCAATTTAGTTACCATCCCACCTGATATTTTCGGGGGCATCACAGAACTGCTCAGACAAGTTCGACTAAACCTGTCAGACGGGGAGACGTGCACTTCGACTATTCTGCAGGAGTCAGGGTCGATGGGACGGCCACGTCTTCTAATCTCACCGAATTATATCACCAATCTCCTGGACATGAACTTTTCTGTTCCAACCATTGCTCGCATCATTGGAGTAAGTACACGCACAGTATTCAGACGAATGGCTGAATGTAACCTCTCCATTCGGGCACGATATAGCACTCTCACGGACGAAGAGTTAGATGATTGTGTGACAGATGTAAAGCAACACATGCCTCAGTGTGGATACAGAATGATGAGAGCAGCTTTAAAGGCGCGAGGACACCAAGTGCAGTTTGGCCGGGTCAGGGCAGCAATGCACCGAGTTGATACAGTGGGAGTCATGTCCCGAATGGCACAATTGGGCTGCGTGGTACGAAGGACCTATTCAGTGTCAGGTCCTAGGTCAATAATGCACATTGACACCAACCATAAATTGATTCGGTATGTTTGTCAGGCTTGTTTACTCAGTTATTGCATGTTGCAGTCATTATCAGAAAGATATGACTGCTTTTTTTTAACACATTTGCATGATATTTTTGTTTCAGCTACAATATAGTCATCTTCGGGGGTGTGGATGGCTTTTCACGCAAGGTAATGCCCACTCTTAACTAATTTTTAACTTATCTATATTCACTATCCAGAAAATAATTTCCTCTGTTTAATAGGTCATGTACCTTGGAGCTGCATCTAATAACCTTGCTACAACTACCTTGGATTTTTTTCAAGAAGCAGTGGAGACATTTGGCTTCCCTCTCAGGTAGGCTACATGTCAGTAAGAATTGGATGATCTTGTCATAATATTCAGTTTAGTTCAAGTTCAGTAAATGTAATGATCGACACTTTTAATCATCCTTTTAATCAGCTTTTCTACATTAAGGCACGAAAGCAACGTTTGCGTTATATTTGTTTTTTTTTTAGCGGGTACTCTTTACACGTGTACAACGTGTTTTTTTTTTTTCTATGGCAAACAAAATTTGCTGCAGCGTTTGTTTCCTTAACTTTCCGTGTCTAGTAGCCTACAACTTGCTGCCATACTGGATTTGTCCTCTTTTACGTCATACTCCGGGATTCCTCCTATTTAAGGCACACTCACATCAAAATCTATTATAACGCATTGTAGTCTGTGTGTTTACCTGGCCACAGATTAAGTGTAATAAGTATAAATTAATACTTTTCAAAGTAAACATATGATTTTATTTGTTTGCAAAACTCGACATTTAGGCTTGATTTCACAGATTAAGCCAGAATTAGGCCTTAGTTCAATTTAAGCAGCTTTTATAAATGTGACTTAAAAAGATTATTAAAAACATACTGTTGTGAATCTTAAGACAAAACAGTTGCACTGACATATGTTAAGATATTCCAGTGCAAGTTGCTTTCAGTTTAAACAGCTCAAATATTTATTTTAGTCTAGGACTACATTAAGCCTTGTCTGTGAAACTGTCTATGAATTTTACATCGAGTAATTTAATATTTCTGAGAAATTCGTTTCAATCTCTATGCTTAAACACCCATGTTCTTAGGGTACGAGGAGATCAGGGTGTCGAAAATGTGGACGTGGCTCGCCTGATGTTCACAGTTCGTGGGACAGAAAGGGGAAGTTTTATTTCAGGAAAGAGCGTCCACAATCAGCGGTGAGTTAAAATTGTGTTTTGTTGAAAATATATATATATATTTTTTTTTATGATTTATCAACCTGTACATAACATATGCCTAAAAATGTTAGATTCAATTGACATATAACTTTTCATTTCAGTATTGAGAGGTTGTGGAGAGACGTCTGGTCATCAGTGACAAATGTCTACTACGATGTTCTACATGCTTTGGAAGAAGGTGGCCACCTTGATATTTCTGACCTTACTCATCTGTTCTGTTGCCACTATGTATTTCTCCCACGGCTTCAAGATGATCTCAACCTTTTCCGAAACACCTGGGACAATCACCCAATACGCACAGAGGGTAATATGACTCCTAACCAGCTGTGGGTGATGGGAAGTGTCCGCAATGCTGTACCTGAGCCTGACATAGAGGTATGTTTGTGGATTTTTACAGTAAAAAAAAACAAAAAACAAAAAAACAACTTTGATTAATCACACTGTATTTAATACAAGATATTCAATACAGTTTTTGTACTGTATTGATGCTACTTATTCTATGTTCAGAACTGTAATTGGGATGTCATTTGTGATATTAAATGCTCTATATTTTTAAGGGATTAAGCATACCACACATAGACTGGGAGAGTAGTGGACTGAGTGTTGATGCACATTCCAGTATTGTTGTGCCTCAAACCGAATGTCCGCTGACTAATGAGCAAATGGAAGCACTCAGAGAAACTGTAGACCCCAAAGGACCCTCACAGACTTTTGGCTGGGACATCTATCTAGCTGCACTTCATTTTTGCCAATCAGTTCTTATGGAATAACTGTGATTTTCATCTTCTGTTTTGCAGAGGCAGAATTCTATCAGTAGCAATTAAGAAATAATTAATATTTGGACTCAACAATACGTTAAAATGAATGAATAAAAAAGCCTGCATGTAAGAATTGTTGTTTCTGTGTAATTTGTACTTTTTTGTTTGATTTGACACTTCCTTTAGTTAGTGATAAGCACAGTGGATTATGGATTTTTTTTATTTTTTGTTCAAGAATTGACTTATTGCTTAGATTTAATATTTGTACTCCCATTGAACATGTTCAAACATACATTTTACATAAATTCAAATACTTTAAAAGAATAAAGTACTTGATGATACTTTGCAAAATCTGACAAGCTATGGAACAACTGTCATTCAACATTTCTTTACCACTGCATGAGAAGATCCATTGTGGAACAATGTAAGCTTACAATGTCAGAGACTGCATGTACATAACATTAACCCATTACTTAACAATGGAATGTACTATCTTATAGCATAGTATCAAAACATAACAGCATGATCAACAAGCATTATGTACAAAGCAATCCTAAAAAGAAAAAAACTTGTAAGCTGGATTTTAACAAAGCATTGGTCGTAAGTGCAGTAACAGCATCTAATAAAAGTGTATATCACTGTGTAACAAATGTAACATGTACATGTGTCTGAAAATTACACATGGCCAAAACCATACTTGCAAGTGCCAATGCACATCATCAAGTCCTTTGTGAAGGACTGGAAATTGTTGTAGTGCCCTGGTAGTCGGAGAACACAGAAGCAGGTAGAGGATTTTGGGAGATCACTTTTCACAATTTCCACAGCCATATTTGCCTCCATCCGCTCCCATCCGACCCAGAACTTCAGAAGGTTTTTTAAGTCCTTGCTGGATGCTGAAATAACAGAAGTTATAATTCTCTTATCGTTTACTCACTCTTTCAGAAAAACAAACTGTTGTCTTTCACTTGTGATATTTGTGATAAGATCTATATAATGGAATTTCAGAGGGTCTAAAGATGTAAGTTTCAAAACAGGACATAAAAAATTGGGTAACACTTTATAGTAAATTTAATAAAACCTAAATAAGCATTATATAATGATCAAATCATGAATTCACATAGCTAGAAATATAAGATGTGCTTATTAAAGGGATAGTTCACCCCTAAATTCAAACTGTTCATCATATAAAGCGACCAAGCCCCTTGAACTAAACTGCTTTATTCCTATGGATTAGTTTTACGATCTCTATAAACTTTTTGAAGCATCTAATTGGTAGTTAAATAGATGTCAGCAGAGGGACAGAAATCTTTCAGATTTCATCAAAAAGATCTTCATTTGTGTTTACAATATGAACTACAGTGTTATGGGTTTGGAACGACATAAGGGTAATTAATGACAGAATTTAAATTTTTGGGTGAACTAACACTAACTAATGAACTTATGAAACATTACATGTTGATTTATTAACAGATCATTATTTAATGTAAATTAAAATGCTAACATGTCATTAAACTTCCAATTCATATGATTAGCACTTGTTGTAAATCTACAAATGTCATTAAACTCCAGTTCATATATTACCTAATGCACTTTTTTACACTTACAAATGTACAAATGCAAAAAGGCATTTTTATAGCTATGAGTGATGTGGATGTTCAAGAGAAAATTGAAGAATATAAGAATGACGGGTCACACTTTATATTAGGTGTCTTAAACTACTTGTGAACTTGCGTCATAAAATATTTTGTACAATGTACATATTGTGTTCATGTTCTATTGAAAACACACTAGCTGCAATTGAGGTGGGATACGGGTAAGGTTAGGGACAGGTTTGTTGGTATGGGTATAGCTTTAAGAGTTGGTAAAGGGGTCTAATCTTAACTAATCACCCTTTAAGTGTTGTTACAGTAGCTATAAGTCCAATGCACATAAAGGTAGTAAATGACTAATAGTAAACATTTATAAACATTTACAAATTATGAATATTTTCAACTTTAGATTGGGCAGAGCAAAAACATGAACGTAATAATTTAATGATTGGTAAAAAATACACACCACAACAAAAGAAGAGCAAATTTATGACCTTACAGGCTGTGATTATGAAATAATATGTAATTTAAATTGCATGATCATATAAATTCAAAGTTTAATGACATTTGTAAGCACTTCAATTTACAGTAAATAATCTGTTAATCATTATTTAACGTCTAATAAGTAAACATTAACAAGCACATTATCTCAAATTTCTAGCTATGTGAATATACAATATATTAAAGGGTTCCTAATATGCTTTTTCACTTTTTCAATTTTAGTTAGTGCGCAATGTAGCTGTTTGAACATAAAAAAAAATATCTGCAAGTTTGCAAAGCTCAAAGTTCACACCAAAGGGAGACATTTTATTTTACAGAATCCCCTTTTTGGAACTACAACGAATGGCTTGTTTGGATTACAACATATTTTTTCAGGCTTTATGAAGTCATAATGTTACTCATTTAAAAAACCTCCGCCCACAGAATACGCAAAAAAAGGAAACAAGGCCTGGTTGAGCTGCATTAGAGAAGACAGTGCTGGTGCTATGTCAAATAAACACTTTTTCCACAACGTTTCATAAACTCATTTGTTTGACCTTCCTAAGTCTGACAAACTTTAGAGTAGTGAGAATTTATTCAGAAAACTGTTCATGAACATTATAACCCCATTATATGTGTGTAGCACATTTTATGGAAAACTGCTTCCAGAACCTTAGAGAGTAAAGTGCAGCTACGCATAAAAACTTCTCCTAAAAGATGGAGCAGTTCCCATTTACTCTGGTGTTTATGGATCACAACTTGTGTAATGTCTTTTTATTTATAGTTGCGTTTTCTATTAACAGTTCTAAAAAGTTATATGTTGTTGCTGCAATGTAAACAAAGAGAAAAGCTTTGCCTCTGCTCACCTGCAAGCCATTATTAATGTTTGAAAAATGAGACATGAAAGAATAGCTTCTTACATTAGGCTTCTTACACTTGGACTTCAACTGCTAATTAAAAAAAAAACTCAATAAGAACTCTGTTGAACTCTTCAAACTCTGAGGCATATACCTGTCTCAATGAACTGCTTTAAATACCCTGTGATCCGTTCCTTTGTGTCAGCTGAGTATTCGTCATCATCTTCGTCATCACTCTCTCTAGGCCAGGAGATATGGGAAAGCAGCATCTAAACAAGCAACAGAATGAGAGTCTAAAATCAGTTTTGTATTCATGTTTGTCAAAAAAAATGGCTATTGATATCCTGTTTAAGGGAAAAACCATTTGTAGTCCTCTTATCGAGAAGAAAGCCTTACTTCAGGAGTGCATGAATCCTCTGATTCCTTGGGGAAGAATACCACATCCTTCCTCTCAGTTAGAAGAGGCCAAACAAAAGTGTCTTTCAGTCCTCGTTTGATTTGTTTGATTTGGCGTGTTCTTCTCCCGAGAACCTACAAAATACAAATAAATGGAAAAAATAAATTAATTAGATTAAAATTTCAACAGACAGAACAAGTACCTAAAGAAAAATTTCACAACAGAGCATGTTGCTCTTGCTGTACTGCTGTTATTATAATGAGAATTTTACATTCTTATACAAAGAACATAACCACAGACTGAAAATTCACACAATGGAAGAAAAATTGAATAAACAAAATCACAGAAGGGCAAAGTTGGGCACAGCATCAATTATGACCTGCTGCCTCAAAGAACTTTACAGTTATAAATTAAAAGAATCAGGATACTACATAACATACATTATATAGCTCTGTTTAAAAGATCATATATACAATCTAAACAGTAAATGAGTAAAAAACTATTCTTATACTTGTGTAACAGTGTCATTAGAAGCATAATAAAAAATGCATTACCATGTATTCAAGTAAATTAGTTGCAAAATATAATTGAAATGCATAGAAATAAGGGCACTTTCCGTTGTCACAGATACTATCTACAAATTTTAATTACCGCATGTGACAACAGACGTTCGTAGAGCCACCTTCTATTTTCTTCTGTTGGACCAGGAAGATCCCAAGACAAACACAGTTCCAGGACTTTATTAGACTGATCATTATTCAATGGAGACTGTCCACTGAGCTAAAAAAATATGTATACACACACACACACACACACACACACACACACACACACACCAGCAACAACATTAAATTCCAAATAGGTAAAACCATTTTCCAAACCATTTTCCAGTATACATATACACACCAAGTTGATGGTCTCTCGTATGTCAACGTCTGGGCAGTCCTCCAATTGCAAAGTGGCAGTATCTTGAGAACCTTGAAGGAGAACATGAACAAAAGCTCTGCTAAGCCCTGCAAGACATGGGCCACCGTGCAGAAAGGAATGGCCTAGCATTCTCCCCGCTACTAAGAAGAGGTCACTTTCAATGAGGAATTGTGACGATGAGGGCACCAAGTGGTCTGGCTGTCCCTCAAAGAGGCAAGTAACTCCTGTGTTTCCTGTTAATTTAATTGTAAATCAGCATTATGTAAATCCCATCAAAATAGTTATTCAAAGTGTACATTTTACAGTGCAACTAATAAACTGCATACCCAAATTCAAACTGAAACCATACTTCAGTTTTTCAAGAATTATAGAAAAAAAGTGCCTGGTGACGCCATCACCAACTGCAGCATCCCCTAAAATCAATAAACATACAGTAATTAAAGCTGACATCATGGATACACTATATGAGCTACATATTTTATAGCATAGTTTCATTTTCTCTAGGCTGTACCTTCAAGTTGACATTTAACAGGACATGCCCACTCTACATTTCTTTGCTTGTAGAAGTTGATCAGTTGCCTTTCCTGTTCTTCAGCACATGTTCTCAAGTCCATACACATTAAAAGAGGTTTCCCTGTCTCATGCAGTCTGAGAATTTCCTTTCTGTACAAGGTCGTAGCCACTTTTGGATCTGGATGGGTTTTCCAATCTGGTAAAAAAAAAAAAAAAAATTGCATTTATTCCAAAATCATGCAAAATCAAAAGAGCTCCGTTGCACATCAACAGAAGTGTAATTTTTTCCATCTCTACTTATTTACCATAAATTAAAGATAAACTATAAAAATAAAGACTTCTTTAGAATGTCAGCAATAGAACAATGTCAAAAACAGTCACATCATCCTCTTTTGCACTGTACAAAAAAAAAAAAGCCAAAGGAAAAACAATTTGATTACCATTATCCATGTATGAAAACTCAGCAGTGTCATTCACTTCATTATCCATACATGACAACTCAGCTGTGTTGTTATTTTCATCATCCATAGGTCTATAATTTAGGAAAGTGGAAAAAAATTAAAAATGCTGTTTCTAATATGAGGTAAAGAGTACATTTATAAATCAATTTCTTTTTCTGTTCATTTTCTGTCCGGCTTGCACACCTTTCCCCACATTCACTGGCATGAATTTCCAAGATGTCAAGGGGCATTTCTTCTTGACAAATAGGACAGCAAGCCTATAATATAGATATACAAACAAATTTCCTAACTTCAAAAAAATAATTTTTTAAAAACTTTTTTTGCCTCAGTTTGCAATTGACCTTTTGATTAAGCAAGAAATGCATGTATGCAGAGAGAATTTACCTGTACATTGCTCTTTTTCTCACTTTCCACATCATGTGCCTCATGCTGAGTTTCATCCTGACTTTCATTTCCATCTTCAACCACAACAACATCAGAACAAGTCTTAATGTGGTTTGTGAGGATCTGAAGTGGGTACAGTATTTTGCATTTTTTGCACATTGCCTTAGGCATATCTCGAAATGCTTCTGATGATGGTGGCAAGGGAGCGATATCTAGCTCATCTTGTAGTGGAGCTATATAGATGACAGAATTCTCCCCTATTTTGGAGGTTTTGATTAGCCTGCCTGTGTACCCACAGTCTGCAGGTGCCACAAGAGAGAGCTTCCGACTTCCCCAACCCCCTGAAAGTATAAACAACAAGTTTATATATATATATGGGATGCACCGATATGAAAATTTTGGCGATACGATAATTCTTTATATTTGAAAGCCGATAACCAATCCATTGGCCATTAAATCTAAATCAAAATTTTTATATAATTATTGAGAGCCAAACAAATGTCTCACCATTAAATAATTTAATTAAATAATTTGCCAGACTTGCGCTGCACATGTTGCATTAACTGTATTAACATATTTCAAGATATTCAAAACCATCATTGTGAACAGTGCACATCTGAAGTGTCTCAGCTGAGGGAAATAATCCATTATTTATTGGCTTTAATATATCAGCCAAATGTTCTTATCAGGCCGATAACAATAACATTAAGATATATATAGCCTACATACAGTGCTTAACAAATTTATTAGACAACCACACAATGTAAGGTTTGTGCCACAGCTGCCCAAAACTAACAGTATTGGTCATTACCAAAATAATTTATGTTTCTGTAATGTTAATCCACCAGCATGTGTAAGCTGAGCTCTTTAGTCGCAGTTGGCCAAGTCAAAGTCTAGACTGAATCCTATTGAACAAATTAGGTATTTAATGGATTCAAAGATACAGTAGATTGCACAAAAGTTTAATCAAAAGCAAGTATTTGGGAACAACTAGAAACTATATGGAAGTCATCAGAGACTGTGGAAAAGCACTGTACATAAAAAAAAACAAAAAAAACTTATCAGCTGTTATCAAGGTCAAAGGACTGCATACAAAATATTAAGTTTTTGGTTATTATGAGTGAATAAAGACTATTTAGTTGTTTCAGTTTGTTATTTGCCTAATAAATGACAATAGCATTGTCAACATAGTTTTAAACAAGTTTTTGACAGATTCCTAAAATATTTGTGTTTTCTCTTTATGGCAGGTGGTCTAATAAATTTGTTAAGCACTGTGTAGGGGTGTAACAGTTTTTGGCCTGAACCATCACGGTATGGACGTCACGGTTCAGTGCATAGTCAGATGATGAATACAGTCTGTCACAGGCGATCCACACTCTAATCCAGAAGGCACTGCACATGGTAATGTAACGCTGTTTACTAACCAGTAACCACCACAACAGGAAAAATAGCAAAGAAAAACAACAGACAATCTATGCATACGTGTAGTCTCGCAGCCAGTGCTTCAACCATGGAAAAACATCAATAAAACAGCCTGAAAATAATATCTTGCATATCATTACATTTACCTCAGGCAAGTCATTTAATGTCCACAGCATGTTAGTTTACTGGAGAAATTAACTCTAAAGGGAAGCATTTCACTAAATATATGCACTATATGAGCTTACATATTCATTAACTTTACTTTACCCATTAGTAATGTCTCAATTATTTAAAGGTACAATATTTTTTTGTCTGCTAGAGGTTGCCTATTCAAAACAAAGGCTTTGATTGATTGATCCTTTAACTGCTGGATGGTTTGTGTTGATAATTGACATGCAATTCATTTTAAAACTTATTGTATGATGGAGAAAATGCTGTATTACTGTTACTAAAAATAAAGCTACATCTGATTATGCCATGTTAGCTACTTCACAAAATAGTGTTTTTCTCTGAGGCGTGGTAAAGCATGGTACTCGCAAAAAATCAAGACAATTAGATTTAAACAATAAGACTAAACGTGTCGAGCTATATAACAATAATTAGTTTTTTGTCTATAAATGTATCAAAACAGTTGTTCCCTTGTCTATTAAAACATGTAAATATTAAAGCGTCTTTGGTGTTTCCAAGGTTTCTACAAAATAAAACCGGAAACCGAGGGTAACGCGGGAATGATGTCATTGACAGGCGACTCCTCACACGTCCCGGAGCCTTGGGTAGAACTGCAATTTTCTCACGATTTACAAATAGTTGGAAACATTTGGGATATTGTAAGTACTCAAGTGAACAAAATATATAACACTGGCCTAGTGATTTTTGGATATTTTACTGCAAAATACTTATATATTGCAGCTTTAATATATGTTTAAATAAATCTGTCATGAAAACAAGTTATGACAGTAACCATGTAAATTATTAAATTTCAAAGATGAAGTGGAGAAGTTAATGCAAAACCTGCCTTAAGTGCAATTTACATGTTTTTCTTTTTATTATTTATTTGAGTGTCGATTATTAAATCTAAAAATAAAAAGGCAACTGAATTTAATTGTTTGGGTTCTGTTAAAGGGATAGTTCACCCAAAAAATATAAAAGTTTATACAGGTTGGGAACAACATGAGGTTGAGTAAATGATGACAGAATTTTCATTTTTGGGTGAACTATCGCTTTAATATTATAGTAATGTGCAGGAAAGTGCTCTGGGTATAGTTTACTGCATAGCTGACTGTGACTTTGTGACTTCGATACCGAGGTTCATACCGAACAGTCATGTTTGAGTACCGTCACTCCCATAATATATATATATTTATATAGATGGATAGATAGATATTACATTTCCTAATAACACACTAAAGCAGATTTCTCTTATGGAACATCTAATGTGCATAACACTTCAGCACAGTACTGTTCTCTCTGTGTGTATGGATGTATGTATGTGTGTGTAATTTATTAACTAAATATTTAAACACTAGGTCAACCAGTTACTGAAGGCAATAAATATTACCTGATGCCTTATAAAGAAGCCAACCACCAGTTACCTCACCAAGTTTTGGATACAATTCGATGAGTTTATCACATAACTGTTAAAAAAAAGAAAAATAGAAAAGAAACAACTGTTAAAGATAACAGGATTATTTAATCTAGCTGCTATCGCTGCTCTGTATGACCATTCACAAAAATAAATATATGAACAGGTTCTCCTTGACATGGCACATTACCTCCTGATGAGTCATGTTTTCATCAAGAGTGGCAGTTCTGCGTCCAAGTCCTGCTTGTGTGTGGAGCAGTTGATCTGGACCACTTGGGGACCGCTCACATTGGGCTGGCAGCAGATGGAACATGACCTGAAATGGTTTTAGTTTAACGGGCACAGGACATGGTCCGGTGAAGCGCCGTTTTCCTCTACGATTTGAAAATAATCCAGGAAAGGACCTGTTTTAAAAATTGGAACATGGAGGTCAGAACAGACCTATGATTCATAATAAACCAGGAATGTAATATACAGTTTCTACTGACCTGGTCATTTCTGTTTGAACAGAAGATGGCCCCGGAGTTTGGCATCTGACATTAGATGATCTGACAAACCAAACAACAACAAAAAAATAAATTTAAAAAAAAAATCACAATTTCTATCACAATGTATGTGTTTCAATTTAATTAAAACGTTTGGGGGGAAAAAATGCAATACCTGTTTAGACCCTGACTCGTAGAAGGCCCATCAGCTTTTTCTTGTGTCAATAGTGACAAAAGGTGCCTTGCTGATCTCAGCACTTCATTGTCTCCCTTGTGAAACAAACACGACATGGATGGAAGATGGAAAGTAGCTTAACAAAATATTACGTCATCATAAATATCAAATTATTAATGTAGATACAGGACTGTGTTTCTGAAAAGCATCGTGAGTGTTGACAATGGTTCTACGATCTACTTGGGCCTACGATGCTTTTGAGAAACAAAGCCCTGGTCATAGCAGAGAGAAGTCCTATTTATTTATATTTATTTATTTTATAATTGCGATTGGGTTGTATTTAATGGTGCTATATAAAAATGGTGCTATTTAGTATCCTGTCATAGTGGCATAACCAGACAATACACTCTCTGTTTCAGCATATTACAGTGGTTTTACTAAAAATGTATATAAAAACCAAAGGCAAGAGAATTCTGGATTTATATTTATCACATTATATCACCTTTACAGTAAAAAAAAAAAAGGTGTTTGTGTACTCGGGGTAAAGAGGAATCACTTAGACACTTGAGTAAACAATGATTTGGGTCTTAATCAACCTTTTACGCATATAAATACAGTATAATGACCAATAAAATCATAACTTTTACTCACCGCTCGGTCCATTTCGGCAAATGACGTGTTATGAAGGCCTCTCGTCTCTATTGCTTTGGTGCTTGTCAAGACGCGCTTGCACCTCCTGCTGGCGAAGACGATTTACTGCAGATGAGATTATGCTCGGTAATCCACTGATTTTCCTGCTGTTCCCGGATGTGAAAGGTTGAATTTACTGTCGAATTTTAACCACTGAATTTGTGGAAGCGAATTTGTAAAGCGAAATAAAATGGTCTGAAACTTGCCTGTTGAATATTATAGGTTGTATTTTTAAACAGATCGAATATTTTGGAAGTGAAATCTGAAAGGTGAATAGGATTCTTGAATTTTTGATAATGAAAATCTGTTTTTGAACAAATATTCATTGCTTAAATATACGACCATGTTGAATTTAAAGCAAGACTTAAAAATTCAATGCATTAAAATGCAAGCACAGTTAATGCAATGGATTTTTTTAAAATGATTGTAATTCAACAAGCAATTCAATGCATTAAAATGCAAGCACGGTTAATGCAATTCATATTTTTTTTCAATTATTGTAATTCAACAAGCTTTTTTAATTCAAAAACATTTGGCATTAAATTACTTCCATAAACCACTCAACATATGTTTTCTCATGTAACATTACTTGTGCTGCTGGTGTGTTGTTTAATATAGATTTGTGTGTACGATTGTAAAATGATTCTGCCAGTGTAAACTTAATAAGCATTTACACATATTTGGAAATTGTATAGGCTACACTGCATTAAATGGGCTTTTAATGCATTAGTCATAGGCTACTGAAATAAATAGCACAAGTAATATAATGAATTCCAATTATGAAGAAGTAAACTTAAAATATATACTCAAATTTAACATTAGATACACTACAACTTAAGGATATTAAATAATGTATTCTTTAAATATACTTTCAGTGCATTGTTACAATGATCATTTTCAGCACACTGTTAAAATATACCTCAAATATATTTTTATAAAGTGCAAATAAATACATTTTTAAAAAATAAACTGAACTTACACTTCAAGTATATTTTTCTAAAATATATTTTTTTAGAAAATATACTAAAGTACAATTATTTTAAAGTGTGTTAAAAGTTGCATTGTGAAAATATGCTACTAATATACTTTTTATATATTTAATGATAGTACATTTTTTGTTAGTATATTTGCAGAAAAATAAAATGGGAATATATTTAAAATACAATAAAGTATACTTTTTTTTCACTAGGGTATGCTTGTTATGTTCAGTTTTTCATCAATTGTTCCAGTGTGACAGGTGACATTGGACGCCTGCCAAGTAGGCCTACTGCAGAAGTGATGTTTTTCTGAATTAGTGCTCATTTGAATCCGATCAAAATATGTCTGTTATTGTTTCTGCTGACATTTTATAGTGTAAGATTTGCAAAATTCCCTAAGGGTCAAATCGACTTTTATATCTATTTTTGGCATCTGACCAGTTTATGATATAATGTGTAAAACCATTTAACCTTTTCTTAGAACAAAAACATCAGTTTGAGTGGGTTGAGAATTTCCCTGTGTGCTTAAGGTATAATATGAACTGAGTCGTTGATAATTTAGCTTTTCCCTCTTTTGCTCTCCTGGGCTTCTGCTTCTTCTCTCTTATCTGCAAATGTCTTAATTATTATTTCTTTCTGTATATTCTGATCTTCATCTATTAGCTAGATACAATACTCTGGATTTTACAATACAATACTAAATTTATCATTAACTATTGACTGCTCCTTTATGATGGTTATTTTACCTTTTAGTTTTATTAAGTATTTTCATTATCGATTAAAGTTTGCGTGTTAGGCTAAATATAATTGTAATGAATAAATAATTTTTCATCAACGTCGTCATCACAGCCTGGATCTCTCAAGTTTTCGCATCATCCTTGATTTAATTATTAATACGTTACATTTAATAAATTAAATTAAATTAATTAAAAAATACATTTAAAACAAGGCACCACCTCTCTCGTACATTCTGTGATTGTTTCGGTTCAGCCCAGTCTGTTTCTCATCGTGCTACTGTGAAATACAGATTGAACGGTGCTCAAAACGCAAACTCTCTCAGTTGGAAAACGAAAACCTGTGTCGCTAAAAAGGTTTTGATGGATGACGATTGAAATGAAGGTAAAGACGATTACAGTGACATACAGGAGTCGTACATTAGGAATGCGCGAGTCCGCAGTTATTGATGTGCAAACAAGCTCTCGACTCACTGATCGCTATAACATCATATTTCTGCATGAACACAGTTCAATATATTCGCGTAGTTGTCAAAATTAATGTACTGTGAGTGATTTATAACGGATGCTCGAAGAACAAGCGTGTTTTGGAGAAGTTTGAGAGGATCAGTAGTGTTATATGTGTTATATGTCAATAATTTTGAATGGATCCGCATAATTTTTTTAATTCAGTCCTTTGGTATCTCCCTGTGGTCTTATTTGGTATGGCAGGTTGACATGTGCTTATTTAAGTTACTGTATTACTGAGCAAAATAAGTACTTTTAAGTTGTAAAGAATGTCTGCAAAGTATGTGTGCAAAAATAACTAAAGGTTTAAATCTATTTTGAGGTTCTTCTTTAAAGAAATAATAACCTGGGGTTTAAAAGTAATAACACTGAAATACAAATGTACAAATGAAATACTACTGGAGTCATTGTAAACTTTGATGTTTTGTGTGTTTTTGTACAGTTTTGTACAGTAATTCCTAATGATGTATTTGGTAATTACTAGTGGGTTGGTATGATCTTCACTTTAAAATACTGATCCAAATAAATAGTAGTTACTTTAGAGTTATATAGTAACTCTTGAGTTAATACTATCCAATAGTTTACAAAAACCTCAAAAGTTTACAAAGACTTCAGTAGTTACTAGAGAGTTATCATGGTTTTCCAGGGGTGTCACTATCAATTTTGGGCCCTATGAAAGAATATGAGGTTGGGGCCCCTACCGCACCCAATCCGCACCAAACATACAAGTCAACCTAGCTATCCAAAATCTTTGTCTGCAATTTAATAATAATGACCTATTACTATTGCTATCCCAGCAGCTACAACAACTACGACTACGACAACTACTCGATCGAGTTTCGCACCCTCGCGGCGGAGTGCCGCTGGAACGAGGAGGCGCAGTGGGACGTCTTCCTGCATGGGCTGGCTGATCGTGTCCACAAGGAAATCTACGTCCTGGACCTACCACCGGATCTAAACGGCCTCATCGAACTGGCTCTACGGGTGGATTCCCGACTCAATCGTTTAGAGCGCCTCTCCCGACCACACGGTGGAGCTAGTGGCTCAGAGGTTCGGGCAGTCGGCGGAAGAGACACGGTCAGTCCCGCTCTTGATCCGGAGCCCATGCAGGGTGGGAGGGCTCGGCTTTCCCGGGAGGAGAGAGAAAGGCGGAGGTCCCAAGGACTTTGTATATACTGCGGTGGCTCCGGGCACTTTCTGAATACATGCCCGGTAAAAGGGCCGAGCCCGGTAGTAAGTACGAGGCTACTATCGGGTGGGATCTCCGTGGAAAAGTCCTCTCCATCTACTCTCCTTCCGGTAAGACTTAGATGGGCCAATCACTCTGTCACCTGTCAAGCCTTGCTGGATTCCGGAGCAGAAGGCAATTTCATGGACACTCAGTTTGCACGCAGATTTCAATTATCCACTGTTCCACTCACCAAACTGATTACTGTCAACGCACTCAACGGCCAGAACCTTTCCTGACATTTCATTCTCCACCGAGAAAATAACCATGATCACCTCTGGCAACCACACCGAACACATTCAGTTTCTGCTCATGGACTCTCCCCTCGCACCCATTGTACTTGGACACCCCTGGCTCACGGAACACAATCCCAGGGTGGACTGGCGGCAGCACTCGGTGTTAGAATGGAGCACACATTGTCATGAGTCTTGTCTTGTCTCTGCTTGTTCGTCTGTTTCTGTTTCTGTGTTACAGGAGAAGGCAGCGGATTTGTCAAACGTGCCCGTAGAGTACCTGGACCTGAAGGAAGTGTTCAGTAAGTCCCGTGCTGCTTCTCTCCCTCCACATCGTCCCTATGACTGTGCTATAGAGTTAGTGCCCGGTAAGTCTCCGCCTAAAGGCAAGTTATACTCTCTCTCGGTTCCGGAGAGGGAGGCCATGGAGAAATACATTTCTGATTCTCTAGCAGCAGGGTTCATCCGTCATTCCTCTTCTCCAGCGGGGGCGGATTCTTTTTGTGGGGAAGAAGGACGGTTCCTTGCGGCCTTGTATTGATTACTGGGGGGTTAAACAACATCACGGTAAAGAATACTTATCCTTTGCCGTTGATGTCTTCAGCCTTCGAGAGGCTGCAGGGAGCGTCCATTTTCACAAAATTGGATTTACGTAATGCATATCATTTGGTTCGCATTAGGAAGGGGGATGAATGGAAGACCGCCTTTAATACCCCCAGGGGGCACTTTGAATACTTGGTCATGCCCTTCGGGCTGTCCAACTCCCCGGCGGTCTTCCAGGCACTCGTCAATGATGTGTTGAGAGACATGGTAGACCAGTTCATATATGTTTACCTGGACGACATATTGATTTTCTACTCGTCTCTCCAGGAACATGTTCACATGTCAGACGAGTGCTTCAACGACTGTTAGAGAATGGGCTTTTGTCAAGGCGGAGAAATGCGATTTTCATGCACAGTCTGTTTCCTTCCTAGGGTACATCGTGCCGTCTGAGGGAATTCGCATGGACCCTGACAAGGTTAAGGCTGTGGTGAATTGGCCAAGTCCAGATTCCCGTAAGGCCCTACAGCGGTTTCTGGGGTTTGCCAATTTTTACCGGCGTTTCATTCGCAACTTCAGCCAACTAGCCGCGCCTCTGACCGCCTTGACCTCCCCAGGACGACGTTCAGGTGGTCTGACGCAGCCGAGGCTGCGTTTTCCAAACTTAAGAGCCGCTTTGTTTCGGCTCCCATTCTCATTGCCCCTGATCCCAACGTCAGTTCGTGGTGGAGGTCGACGCGTCAGAGGTGGGGGTAGGTGCAGTTCTGTCCCAGCGTTCTCCTTCAGACGATAAGATGCATCCCTGTGCATTTTATTCCATCGTTTGTCTCCAGCCGAACGTAATTATGACATTGGTAACAGAGAGTTGCTGGCGGTCAAGTTAGCGTTGGAAGAGTGGCGACATTGGTTGGAAGGTTCAGGGGTTCCTTTCATAGTCTGGACTGATCATAAGAATTTAGAATATATCAGATCTGCTAAAAGACTCAACTCCAGGCAGGCTCGGTGGGCACTTTTTTTCGGACGTTTTGACTTTTCCCTCTCGTACCGCCCGGGTTCTAAGAACATCAAACCCGATTCTTTATCTCGTATTTTTGATCCATCCGAGCGCCCATCTACTCCCGAGTGCATTCTTCCCGAGACATTAGTGGTCTCCACTCTGACGTGGGAGGTCGAGTCGAAGGTCAAAACGGCCTTAGAAGGGGTAACGCCTCCGCCCGGGTGCCCACCGAACCGGTTGTTTGTGCCGGAGGGGTTAAGATCCGACGTTATCAGATGGGGGCACTGTTCCAACGTGTCCTGTCACCCAGGGGTGAATCGCACCAACTCTTTGGTCAAGCAACGATTCTGGTGGCCTGCTATGGCTCGTGACATTCGCAGTTTTGTCTTGGCTTGCTCGGTTTGTGCCATTGGTAAGACTTCCAATCGCCCTCCTCATGGGTTACTTCAACTGCTGTCTGTCCCTTCGAGACCCTGGTCCCATATCGCTCTAGATTTTGTTACCGCCCTCCCACCCTCCCAGGGGAACACAGTCGTTTTGACTGTGGTGGACCGGTTCTCGAAGGCGGCTCATTTCATCCCTTTGCCCAAATTACCCTCTGCAAAGGAGACAGCGGTAACTGTCATAGATCACGTCTTCCGGTTACATGGCCTCCCGATGGACGTGGTTTCTGACAGGGGTCCCCAGTTTGTGTCCAAATTTTGGCAAGAATTTTGTAAATTGTTGGGAGCGACTGTCAGTCTGTCCTCAGGGTTTCATCCCCAGAGCAATGGTCAAACCGAGAGAGCCAACCAAGATTTGGAAAGAATGTTGCGATGTGTGGTCTCCAAGAATCCTTCCTCCTGGTGCCAGAAACTCTCTATGATCGAGTACGCACATAATTCGTTACCAGTGTCTTCCACGGGTCTTTCACCGTTCGAGTGTAGCTTAGGTTACCAGCCACCTATTTTTCCCAGTCTGGAATCCGAAGTCGCTGTCCCCTCCGCTCACGCCTTCGTCCAGAGGTGTCACCGCACATGGAGTAGAGCCCGCGAGACTCTCCTCCAGGTGAGGGCGCGCACCAAGGCTAAGACCGATCGCCACCGGTCGAAGCCTCCGTATACGTTGTGGGTCAAAAAGTGTGGCTTTCAACCAGGAACATTCCTCTCCGCTCCGTTTCTAATAAACTTGCTCCTAAATTTATCGGCCCGTTTCCTGTCACCAAGATCATTAGTCCGGTGGCAGTCCGCCTCAAACTCCCTCCAGCGTACAGGAGAATTCATCCCGCCTTTCATGTTTCCAAAATCAAACCTGTGTTTCATTCACACGTTAATCCGCCTGCTCCGGTTCCCCCACCGCCGCGACTCGTAGACGGGGAACCAACTTATTCGGTTAACCGTATTCTGGACTCGAGAAGGAGGGGACACGGATTCCAGTACTTGGTGGACTGGGAAGGTTACGGTCCGGAGGAGAGAAGTTGGGTACCTGCTAGGGACATTCTGGATCACTCCCTTATCGATGATTACAATCGACAGGTAGGTGCTCCTGGGAACGCCGTGAGGCGTTCCTAGGAGGGAGGGTACTGTCACGGTTGCTGATCCGTTCTCTCACCCTGTGGTCTTGTGTACGTGTGTTTTGTCACGTAATCAGTTGTGTGGGCGTCGCCGCTGATTGTCATGATCAGCGGCAGCTGTTTGTCATCATTACCAGCCTATTTAATGCCCTGTCTTTCGTCTCACATTTGTCAGATCGTTGTTTGGAGTGTCTCGTGTGTTTCCCCCCCATGTTCCTCGTGAGTCTTACCTGTGATTGGAGTTCTTCGTGTCTACATGTTCCTGTCTCTTGTTTCCTCGTTGGATTTGATTCACCACGGACCTCACAAGACTCTCACTCACCACGGAACACCACGGATCTTCACCCACCACGGACCGGATTCCACGATCTCCACTCACCTGCTCCACGGCCCATCGAAGTCCCTGCGATCACCGCTCTCCTGCTGTCTGCCCAATACTACTCGTGTTTTCCCTGGTGTGAAGCTCAATAAATGAGATATTTACTTGCACTTGCATCTGCCTTATTTTTCCGTGACACATACATTCTTATACAAAAACAATTGTTTAGTCAAAAATTCAAGAAGGTCCATATTTTAAAGCTCTTTCTAACATGTACTCAGCCTTAAAATAACAGTTCTTGTAAGTATTAACTATAACGTTTGTTACAATAAGGATATAAATGCAGGTAAGACCATTTTTTTCTTTCTTTTTCATAGCATTTGTTATGAAAATAGCAACACAGTTAGAAACTATAGCTACAACACGCCACAGTTGTAACATAAATCTTTAGTGAACAATCTATTCCCTTAACAGATTATCTATTATAAATTCTACAACTAGTCAAAATTTGCCACAATAAATACAATAGAACGTGATAAATTCTAGTAGATAATTCTAGTAGATTCTAGATAAATTCTTGCAGGATGATATTTTCCCCTCTTTTCATCAGTCATTTTAGTGACTGTTTTAGATCGTGTTCGACTTTCTCCGTAGCGTTTTACAATCCTCAATAGAATCCAAATGGGTTGAACATTTTATCATCAGCGTCGCAGAGGAACGGCTCATGCAAATCTTAACACTTTTGGAGCGTGCTGGTGAATGTGCCTACAGTGATTTGCACACCACTCATGAAAAAGTTAAACAATTGGGTTTCAGTCACAGTCATATTGCACAGACAATTGATCCGTTCAGTTACAGCTTATAAAAGCTCCGAACGCGCAAATATACAATTAATTAATAGCCTGATTATTCTACGTTTCGGTGTGGGCGTTCAGAGTACCGGCAACATGTGAGAACTGCCGGTGCGCGAGAAGTGCTGCGCACCGGCCCACTTCGAGCACTGACTGTTACTACTAATAAAACCAATCTCTGGGGGCCCCAAAAGTGCGTGGGCCCTTAGAATCGTCCTAACTTTTCCCCCCTTAGCGACGCCCCTGTGCTTTTCACTTTAGAATACTGATCCAAATAATTAGTAATTCCTTCTGAAGGATTTGGTAATACTTCAGTCATTACTAGTGGGTTACCATGACCTTTAATTTTGAATTAATTATACATTATGCATCATTCATGTTAATTATGAACATGCATATAGTAGTTCTTAGTAGTTCTCTGGGAGGAATGAAAAAAATAGTAGTTACTGATTAGCTAATAGTGAACTACCTTCAACTGAGCACTATTATTTACTAATTCATTCATCAGAGTTTATTGTTAGTTAATAGTAGTTACTAGAGTGTTAATAATGCATTACTCATTTGTTCCTGTGTATTTATTTATTAATGAAGGATCAGTATTCTAAAGTGTTACTGGATGTTTTATGCTCTATAATTATCACAACAAAAATGCATTACAATGATAAACTTATATTACATATCACATAACCACTAGGAACCAGTTATCACCAGGATTACTGAGGGTATATGTACTGGCTAACGAGGGGCTTATGATAGAAGAGTGCAGTTGATTAGTTGACATGGAGATTAACCACGGTATCTATGGAAACTAACAAGAAAGCAATGTAAGCACAGGAAACAGGAAGTAAAAACTATACAGGAGCTATACAGTATGAGAGGGTTTTAATGGATTTAACTTTTTCTGGTCACATATTTCCCAAACAACTTTTTTAAATAATGCACCCTGCTCATGATATACATCCACTGACTAAAGGCCTGTTCACACCAATATTCAGAGTCATGTGAAAAAAGTTTTTTAGACTAGCTGAATGAAATCATCAAAAACGCCCGCTCTGCTCCTCTCAATCCAGTGCAGTGTAAACGCACCATTACAATCCATCTCCATAAAAAATGTTGCATTGAAGAGCAAATGTTCATGTCACTAGTCATAAAAATCTTTTATAAATATTACCACATACATGCACTTACAGATCCATAGTAAAATGAATTCTAGTTTCAGAGCATGATGCTGCATCTTATCCCTTGATTTGTAAAATGCACTGTATATTTTTTGTTACAAATTTTTATACATTTTAAATATGAGCTATTTATATGTCTTCCTTTTTTGACATTTCGTGTGCAAAACTAAAAAGTCAGCTTACTTGCTCTTGTCAGTGTGACAAACATTGAGGGAATAATTACCTCAGGATGATTGATCTCTTCAGTAACGTGGTTTAAAGTGTTCCAGCCATCATAGGACCACAAACACTGGTAGAATGCTATTCCTATGGGTCTGATGCTCAGTTTGGTCCCGTCGAAGGAGTTTTGGAGGCTGTTGGAGGTGTTTCCTTGAATAAGTAGCACAACTCCCCCAATAATAATTATTATAAGTGCCAGCACCTTCATAGCCGTGAATAACACCGTGACCTTGATGGAGGAGCGCACGTTCAAGCAGTTCACAACTGTCAATACCATAATCACTAGGGCTGCCAAACATTTCACTGCTCCATTCGGTGGTAGGCAATCATCATAGAAAGGTGCAAGGGCATTTTGGGCAAAGATGAGTGCCCCGGCAATCATGCTAGCTGGTCTCATCACAATGTTACTGGTGAAGGCGCATATAAATGCCATGACGTTGCCTGAAGTGCGCAAGATGTAAATATACTCTCCTCCAGACTCACGAATAACAGTTCCTAATTCAGCGTAGCACAAAGAAGCCAGCATGGCCAACAATCCACTAGCAGCCCATATTAACAGACTAGCACCTGGACTCCCAATGTAAAGCAGCACATACTGAGGAGACATGAAGATTCCAGAACCAACCATGACCCCTGCGATGAGACACACTCCACCCAGCAGCCCTACTTCAGTATTCAGTTTTAGCTCGTCAGATGGCCTGTCCTTTTCATTTGCCATAGTGGAGAAATGCAGGCTATGACTTAGATCTCTTTAAATTGATTTCAAATGTATGAACAGGACAAAGTAACACACTTCAAAATTTAAAGAGGTAATCATTACTGGTTTGTGGTCAATGTAAGACTGCATTTGGACTGGAGGTCGTAGTAATATGGATCAGATCAAGCTGGTCTCTGGCTATTCATTTATCTTTTCCTGACTAACATTCTTTAGCTTAATGTATGATAAGGAATACAAGTTCATATTAACTTTTTTATATAAAGTTTGCAGTAGGGTTGGCACTATTTTTTAATATTCGTACAAGCCCATGTGTTCAAGAATTAGAAGGAATAAATCAATAAATAATAGAAATAACAATAAATAGAGCTGCAAGCAGCAATTATTGGGGTTCAAGCGCTGTAAAGGGAACCCCGGGTATTAAGAGTTGTGTGGCTTAATGTAACGTAAATGATGTCTCTTACTGAAATATGTAGTAGAAAACCCATGAAAGATTTACGTTTTTAAAAAAAAATCCATGACATATTTTGGACAATGGGGGGCGCCATTTTGTTTATGTGTACAGTGCGTTCTACATCGATGATGTCAAATGGGTGCACTCAGTGAGCTGACACTGTCCTATTGCTATTTTTAGTGCAACACAACTCTGAATATAATATACAATGCCACATTGTGCGGCTTTTGGTTGTAATTTCAGATGATGAGCAACAAGAGAAACGATGCAAGTCTTCACTGCTTTACTAGTGATAAGAGGAGAAAAGAATGAGAATTGTGCAGAATGTGGATGAATAAAACTTCCTAAAGACCC